>NC_141057.1:59377855-59495355 GCF_041138505.1 Cibotium barometz | reverse complement strand
TCCATGCGCATCTCGCTCAGCATAGACACGAGCTGGCAGGTGTCCTTAGTGACTACCTGGTAATCACTTTGGTGAAATGTGGTGGCCTTGAAGATGCACTCTACGTATTTCATAGATTGCCACAACGTAGTGTTTATTCCTGGACAGCGGTGATTTCTGGATTTACTGAGTGTGGACAAGGTCAGGAAGCTCTGAGAATGCGTCAATACATGCAGAAGGAAGGTGTGGAGCCAAACCACTTCACCTATGTCAGCCTACTCAAAGCATGTGGCAGCATACGTTGCCTCCAAGAAGGCAAGAAACTACATGCTGATGTTCGAAAGAAAGGCTTGGCTTCAGACATCTTTGTTGGGAGCTCCCTTGTCAGTATGTACAGTAAATGTGGGAGCCTTGCAGAAGCAGAGAATGTGTTTAGTGAGTTGTCCCAGCGCAATGTCGTGTCATGGAATGCGATGCTTTCAGCGTATGTTCAACAAGGCCGAGTTGAGAAGGCTTTACAGCTGTACAGACAGATGGACGAGGAAGGCATGGGCCCTAATGACATGACCGTTGTGATCGCCCTTCAAGCATGTAGCATTCTTGCAGACAAGGAAGACCTTATGACTGTGAAGGGCAAGTCGATCAAAGTGATCTCTTTCACAATTGGCCAGGCTTTGCACGCTGATGTTCGGAAGAAGGGCTTTGCGTCAGATGTTGGAAACACCCTTGTGAGCTTATACGGCAAGTGTTTGAGTATACCAGAAGCTGAGAATGTGTTTGATGCATTGTCCCAGCGCAATGTTGTTTCTTGGAATGCGATGATCTCAACATATGCTGAGCATGGCCAAGGAGAGTTGGCGTTACAGCTGTGCAGCCATATGCAGAACGAAGGTGTGAGCCCAGACGAGTGGACTTTTGTGATTGCGCTTCAGGTTTGCGGCACCATTGCAGGTAAGGAAGAAACTTATTCTGTGAAGGGGCATTTGACCAAGCCGATGTCTCTAGAGATTGGCCAGGCATTACATGATGATGCCGAGAGAAGGGGCTTTGCCTCACACATTTTTGTTGGCAACACCCTTGTGAGTATGTACAGCAAGTGTGGAAGCATCAACAAAGCAAAAAGTGTGTTTGTTGGGTTGTCTCAGTCCAATGTGGTTTCATGGAATGCTATGCTGTCAGCCTATGTTGAGCAGGGCCAAGAGGAGATGGCTTTACATTTGTACAGGCAGATGCAAGAGGAAAGTGTGAGCCCAAGCGAGCAGACTTTTACAATTGCCATTCAGGCATGTGGCAGTCTTGCAGATAAGGAACAGACTATTGGTGTCAAGGAACTAAGGCCGACAAGAGTGGTGGCTTTGAAAGTTGGCCATGCATTACATGCTGATGCCTGGAGGAAGGGCTTTGCTTTAAGTGTCTATGTCAGTAACACCCTTGTCAATATGTATGGCAAGTGTGGGATGATTGTTGAAGCAGAGCATGTGTTCAAGGGCTTGGCCCAGTGTAACATTGTATCCTGGAATGCAATGCTGTCAGCATATGTTGAGAATGGCCATGGAGAGAAGGCTTTGCAGCTGTTTAGACAGATGCAAGAGGAAGATGTGAGCCCAAGCAAGCTGACTTTCAGGACTGCCCTTCAGGCTTGCGGTACCCTTGCAGACAAGGATAAAGCTATTGTTGGGAAGGGTCAATTCTCAACAAAAGTGGTTTCTCTGAAGATTGTCCAAGCATTGCATGCTGACGCAGAAAGAGAGGGCTTTGGTGGGGATGTATCTGTTGGGAGCACCCTTGTGAGTATCTATAGCAAATGTGGGGTGGTGGTTGAAGCAGAGAGTGTGTTTGAGAAGTTGTCCCAGGGCAATGTTATGTCATGGAATGTGATGCTATCAGCATACGTAGAGCATGGTCTAGGCAAGAAGGCTTTACAATTGTACAGACGGATCCAAGAACATTGTGTGGCTGATGATGTTACACTTGTCTACGTTTTGCAAGCCTGCAGCAATATTGGGCATATGGACGTTTGTAGGGAGCTTCATTTTACTTTAATCTCTGCTGGATATGATAGGAGTCCTCTCATTGCAACCACTCTCATTCACACATATGGGAATTGTGCAAGCATGGTAGATGCTGAGGCAGTTTTTGATGGACTGACCCAGCCTGATGTTGTCTCATCAAGTGCATGCATTGCTGGTTATGCTCGAGAAGGTAATCACATGGCATGCCTACATATTTTTAAAGAAATGAAACTGACAGGTCTTGCACCAAATAGAGTCACTTTTCTCTCACTTCTCCATGCTTGCAGTCATGCTGGCCTTGTTTACAAAGGTGTAGAGTACTTTGGATTGATGAGCAGAGATTGTGGCATAAATCCAGATTTGAAGTATTATGCTGGGATGATAGACCTACTTGGGCGTGCAGGGGACTTCACAAGAGTGGAGAACATTTTGTGGAGAATGCCAATGCAGGCTGATCTGGCCATTTGGCTTTGCATGCTGGGTATGTGTCGTATACATGGCAACTTGGAGCTGGGAAAACAGGCATTTGATCATGCTGTGGATTTACAGCCTGAAGAGGTGACTGCCTATATTTTGATGGCAAACATATATGCCAAGGATGGACTGCTGGATAGTGCAAATAATTTCCTTTATACAGAAAGGTTTATGGAGGAGTTTGTACAAGAGCTGGACTAGCATGGAAAGGGATTCCGTGACTGACAAGAAAAGCGCGAAGTGAAGATTTTTGTAGAGGCTAAGGAGTTTACCTTTCTTCCCCACCGAATGTTGGGAGATGTGCGTGAGAATGTTTCCTTTTTTTGAGTAAAGATCCTGCCAATCAATTGATGATCTGCACCTCTCCAAGCCCAACCCACTTGGACCAGGGGGCTCTCCCGTAGGTGAAGAATGAGGGACCATGTGTCCATCGGCTGAGGTCAATGGGATTCAAACTCGAGACCTCCCCCTAAAGAGTTCGAATACTTGCCAATTCCAACTCGCCTACAAAGCCGCAAACGCAAGAGAATTGTTCTTGTAGGGCTTCATGAAAGAAACCTTTTTCTCATAAGAAAAAAAAGGTGCTTGTGTTTAAATTGGCATACACAGAAGGCCTGTATGAGAGTTGCAGAGACATTGGAAGTAGATGAGAATTTTAAGTTCGGGATTTTTTGATGGGGATTGAGGAAATTTGAGATTATAACCACTTCATGAGCGTACTCCTGATGCAGCCACCTTTGTATCTAGTCAGAAATCATCACTGCTAACGGTAGGCAAAATAATTTCTAAGCGGCTAGGCAGAGTAAACATTCTAACTGTTTGAACCTTTGTTGACCTCCACAATGTCCAATGAGACTGAGGGCAAGGAGCACTGACAGCAAAAGAGAGCATGCCACAAACTTAAAAATCGATTTTGTTCTCAGTATTCTTATCTTGGAATGGGACATTATGGGCAAAGTAAATTATTGGAATTCACTCAGACCTGCCACATGCAAGGGAATTTGACAATTCTGACATGGCTACATTATGTGACATACTGGATTAGCGCTACAGGAAGGCTAATAGAATTCCTTGCAAGTAGTATACTCCGGCAGCCCCACCACAGTTGCAAGGATGGAGGTCTAGCAACGTGGCATGTGGAGAGGAGAGCTAGCCAAATTTTCATGGAATGGCAACTGAAACAAAACAGTTGCCGCCTGTATAAATGAGGAAATGGAAACCCCAGGACATCTGCACGTACACGAGTTGATTTACATATTCACGAGTTCATAGAGCTATAAAAAAAGACCAGTTTTTTTCCATAATCCCTTGCAGCCTTCATGATAACGCAGAGGGAGATAACCCTTTCACAATACCAGCCTCTGAATAATATCATACCAGCCTTGGCAACATTATACTATTTCACTTTATAACCCAACTTATAGGAGCAGGAAGAGCAAACAATAAAATACATACCTAACCTAGGAGTTCCTTCCCATGTTTCTATTAAATTGGAAAGATATCACTTAAAGCTTAAGCTATTAGATATGCTGCGTGCTGGGCAAAGGCGTTTGAAAAATGCCCAAGCAAATGAACCTCATCAGAACTGGAAGAACGAGGAGTGGAAAAAGCCGAAGCTAAAAAGAAAGAAGCTGAGCTTGGAAGCTTTCATCAATGATCTACACTGAAATATGGAGCCAAAACCAAAGGCAGAAAATGAAGGCCGAGGAAACCCATCAGTAGCTTCCAGCAAAGAAAGCAACAGCTGGCAGGAGCCACTTCATACACAAGAGCGATAACCTTGAAGGCACCCAGATGAAGAAGAAGTCCTGAGAATCAGGGCAAGGGCAATGCAAGAAGCCTCTAAAAATCAGCATCAAAGAGAATAAACCCATTCCCCGCCAGTAACAAGCCAATCCACTTGGGGTCGCTAGGGAGCATCGCCAAAACCCAAACCCCTCGATGCTCCAGCCCTCGACAATTAACAAAAATTGTGATGGCAGCCTAGCCAATCACCTAAGGAGGCCCAGCATGTACCAGATGCTCAGAAGATATTTGCCATAGAGCAGGAGGTGCTAGCCTTGCAAAGTCTGTCCCTTATGGTTTTTCCATGCTAAAGAAATAGCTTACCATAACCGCATGAGCAAGATGATCGAACAAAAAGCCCATCTCAAAGGGAGCTGGTACTACCCACCGAACGGGAGTCTTACCCCCACCCCAGTATAGACAAGAATAGAAGCCCAGACAAAAGGGACATACAGACACGCCCTTTTATAGATCACAAGGTTAGGAGTACACGAACAGGTTAAGAAGGCGAAACTGGATAGAGTGTCTAGAGCTATATATATGTATATATATGTATATATGTATATATATATATATATATGGGAGAAGAGACTCTTAAGTAAAAACAAAGCGAGATCTCAACCAATTGAGGGCACTATGTTGCCAAAAAATCGAGTAGGAGTGGAGGAGAGATACCTTTGGTGTCATAAACCTGAATATCCATACCCTAGAAGACCTCTAAGCATCTCATCTTCTAGATATCCCACGCCCGTCATACTAGCAATAATCTCTAAGGTGGTGTCAGTACTCAATGAAGATAGTTTGTATCATAACCATGGGACATCCTAGGTGGTGTCAGTACTCAACGAAGATGGTGTGTATCATAACCCTGCCTCAAAAAGAAATAATAACACCCCAAGTAATATAGATAGGATCACTACTCAATCTGCCCAAGCTGGGCTACCGATACCAAGATCCTCTACACTCCCATAAGTGATGATACAATGTCTTGGATGGAGCTAGGCATCTAGGACAAGAGGAGTCCACGACAAAAATAGATCTCCACCGGTTGATGGGAAACCCACTATGTAGAAACAACCAGAAGAAGTACGATTTTTTTAAAAAGAAAAGGGACTTCTATTAAGTAAAATAAAAGAAATGTAGGAGGCTATGGACACAACCCAAAAAGCGAAGGTCCACTCGAAGGAGGAGATAGAGAAAGCCAAGGGCAGCATGGAGCAGGCAGACAAGGTAATTAGAGGAAATCGATCTCGGTGCCTATAATCTTCCCTTGCATGCCACGGCCATGTGCTCCCACGCATACAAACATCTTAGGTTGCCTTTTGACAAGCTGCCTTGTCCTTACAAAATTGATGGCAACAAGCAAAAATCAAACATTTTTTACAATTCTAATGTAGATTCTGATGAGTTTAAAGAAAATTTCCAAGTATTTTACAGTCGAAATGCCCAAAAAACGGGCATGATGGCCATCAAAAACCAAGCTTGCGAACATCTCTCCTACAAAAAATGCCCAAAAACGGGCATGATGGCCATCAAAAACCAAGCTTGCAAACATCTCTCCTACATATTTCTTTAGTTAGTTACATGTGATGTCAATGACACTTGTACCTCAGTGTGGGGGATATGTGCTTGACATCACACCCTCCCTTGGACACCAGCTAGGGCATGTGTTCACCATGCGTTGGGGAGACGCGATACGTGGCTTATTTCTCTTTGGTATTATAATCGAGGAGGCTACCATTAATGCCCTTGGGTTTTGCTGACACCAACAAGTCCCACAGGGTTTCTACCATGGGCTGTGTTACTCTCCTTGGATCTATGCACCTTCCTTCAATAGTTAGTTTCGCTAAGCGTGATGCTTTGATACCAATGTCACATGTGTGGAAGCTCTGGGTGTCTTCTTTCAGCCCTAAGTAAATGAATAGGAACCTTGATGCAAGTCACCAACAAAGAGAGAGAGAGAGAGAGAGAGAGAGAGAGAGAGAGCTATATTTTCAGTATATAGTATAGAAAGTGTCAATATGACTATGAAATTTGTGGCCTTTGGCCTTCCAAAAGGTGAATCTAAGGACCTTCTAACACTTGACTCTTAACCTACCCCCAAGGGGGTCAGATGAATACAATGATCTTTGGCCTAGCCTTCTTATAGCCCCAAAACATGCTAGTTGGTCTACCCTTATAGTTGTTAACCTCCTCATGAACTGATGACATCTGCATTTAATGATGCTCCTTCACATGTGTGAGCTTCTACTATTGGGGCCGCATGCTACCTATGCTTTTGATGACAAGGTCTTGTGCTTTCATAAGGCTATTCTAAGTTATTTAAATCTTGTTGCCCAAATCAGGGATTAGCCTGGAGAGACTAGTCATGTCCATGTGTGCACATGCCCAAATCAGGGATTAGCCTAGAGAGACTAGTCATGTCCATGTGCACACATGATATTCTCTCTCTTCAAGAAATTGGCACAGTTTTTAAAAGGAGGTAGAAGAAGGCAATTTTTAGGAAAACATGTCCATACACATGCTTTTTGGCATGCTTTCTTACTTTTTAAACTTTTTGTTCAATCGAGAAATAAGTACTTCATTGTTGTCCAGTCTATGAATCATGCGCATGAATCTATATTCTATTGTGGCGTGTAGACATGTGGTAGGCATGACTCTAAACTCTTTGTTTATGCTTGAGTTTTTGTTCTGTAGATACACACTTCACTAAAGTACAGTTGACAGCTTATAAGTAACTTTGGGTATCCACTCTTCATTAAAGTGAGGGCAGATAGGTTATAAGGAAGTTTGGGCACTTATTGGACCAAGGAGGCTCTCACAAAAACATGAATCTTTTTCATTACAAGGATGTATATAACATAGTGGTGGTGGGCAGATAGGTTATAAGGAAGTTTGGGCACTTATTGGAAGGAAGTCGAGGAGGCTCTCACAAAAACATGCACCTTTTTCATTACAAGGGTGTAGATAACATAATGGTCATTCTATCCACTTATGGAGGAGGTTGTGGCGGCCTCTTCATGCCTTTTATCAACGGCTTCCTTTGGCACCACTTCTACTCGAACCTTTTCTACACCAATCTCCATGGACGTTTGCTGATCGGAGAGAAAAGAATCACGAAGTGGGGAGAGGTTCTTAAAAACCATATGTGCTGGGCTTGGAGGGGGTGGTTTGTTGAGGCAAGTCTGAAGCTATGCTCACTGGTACATCTGAAAGGCTGACTCCCCTTGCCTCTTGCTGTTCCACCACATAAGAAGCAAATGTCATGGGCCAGCTCAGCTTCTAAGCATTAGGACTCCTCTGCAACTCCTGGAATGATGCCCCTCATTTTTTTGTCTGTCTTTTTCTGTCTTCCCTTCTTCAGTTCCTGCATTATCTCCTTTGTTTCCTTTAAAAGTGCTTGCCCTTCCTGTAACTCTTCAGGGGTGATTGTTGGCAGTTCTAGCGATGCTGGAACTTGTGGCACGTGTTCTTCTGGCATGCTTTCTAGAATTGGAAGATCCGCTGCATGACTAAGTACCTTGGTCATTGCACACTTTTGATTGGTGTGCCTTCAGATAGTTCTCCATCTCTCTGTGGATATACCAACCCCGTTCTTCTTCTTTCTCTTCATGCACTTTGGCTATTCGATTGAGAGAGACTCCGTTGTACCTCTCGACTGGCTTGACCTACATAATCATAGGCATTGCTCGTCGGCAGGCTTTCTCTATTACTTCATCTCGTATATTCTCTTATTCCACCCCATTTTAATTGTACAAACTCCTTTTGAGCATTGCCTTTATTGGCATCTTTTCAAAATTGTGAGTGTGTATTTTTATCGGCGGCGCGCCGGCGGGGCAGCTGCAAGGCTTCACGTAGTAACTCTTCAGAGAGGAGGACCTACTCTATTGTACCATCTGCTTTTGTGACCTGTCC
Source organism: Cibotium barometz (assembly GCF_041138505.1). Classification (NCBI taxonomy): domain Eukaryota; kingdom Viridiplantae; phylum Streptophyta; class Polypodiopsida; order Cyatheales; family Cibotiaceae; genus Cibotium; species Cibotium barometz. The sequence continues at coordinate 59,487,190 of NC_141057.1, read as the reverse complement.
CCTTTTGGTTGCCCTATCATAGGATTTTAAGTATTCTACACATAACTTTGCGTTGATTGTGTGGGGGAGGCATTCGGCCATTCTTCCAAGCCCCACTTTCTCCAGCTTTTCTTTGACTTCTAAATCCTCCAAAATCTGTAAACACTCTAGGCTATGGTACTGTAGGGTTATCTTTCCATGTACTGTCTCTATTGATCTTTGCTAATCATTGAGCCCTTGAACATCTATGCATATACGACCCCAGATAACTGAGCTTTGTACCACATGGTTTTCTTTTCGGTCCATTGGTGACTATGTGGTACTTGTTTGTGTGACGGCGGCCGAAGTCTCTTTGACTTCCGATTCTAGGGTTGCGGAGGATGACATCTGGAACATTGAGAAGAGCGTCAGTCAATAATGACTGGTAAGAGCTTGTGGTCCTCCCCCTCTTTTTTTAAGGATGATATAGTGTGTTTGTGTGTTATGCTTGATGAGAAGGGTGTTAGTGGGGTGAGCAATAACAAGGTGTATAAGACGTGAAGATGTAGACATGAGTGCTTATTACTTAAAGATGCAGGCAGAAGGCTTAAGCCGTGAAGCGTTAAATGAGAGGGTTAGTAAAGTGGTAAATCGTGAGAGGGTTAGTACGTGAGAGGCTTAACCCGTGAGAGGATTAACCCATGAGATTGCTGGATTCTGACTCGTGAAGTTGCAGGGTTTTAACCCATATGGTTTTTTTCATTCAGACATAGATTAAGGACTGTGCAGTCCCATCAAAAGGGTCAGTGTGGATGCCGTGAAATGACAGACTGTTATTTCATGGGGTATCTCAATTGCTAAGAGTGATCATAATTTTTATGCACATTCTTTCTTCATACAGGTGATGGGTGAATAGATACAGACCATAGAACACAGCCAGACGAAGTGCTGCTATTCACAATAATGAACGTGACATGGGATTGATCCCTACAAAAGAAGGAAAGAAAAGAGGTTCAAGCACAAGCTCCCACCTGAAATCGAAGGTCAAAAACAATGACAGACGGAAGACTTCGTGAGTACAACCCCGCGAGCGATGAGCACACGAATGCAATGTATGAAGCTTGAATAGAGAAACCGCACAAGGAAAAATACACAAAAGAGGGAAGAAATGGCTTTTATGATTAAGCTGTTGGCCCCAGCAGCTAACTTAAAGAAGCATGCCATGTGTCATCGTTTGATTGGCGGATGGCTAGTGATCGTTTCACAGTGTGAAGCACTAAGGTGGTTCACGACCATGTCTGACCATTTCATGACGTGAACTACTAAGCGTTTCACAACGTGAACTATTTCTGACCATTTCACAACACAAAGTACTAAGCGTTTCACGACGTGAAGCTATCCGATCATTTGTGCGTGCAAATATGGATACCCTATTCTTCCTATATGATCAAACATTTAATACCCCATATCTTCCATTCAGAGAAGGATTTGATACACATGAAACGAATGATCATGTTTCACGGTATGAAAATCGAACTCTTTTACCTTGTATTCTCGAAGAATGGATATATCTTGCATTCAAAGAAGGATTTGATACACATGAAACGAATGATCATGTTTCACGGTATGAAAATCGAACACTTTTACCTTGTATTCTCGAAGAATGGATACCTCTTGTACTTCTTCTGTGTTTATTGCCACGGAAACCAATTTGGTACTTTGGCACTTGTGGGAATTTGTTGTTGTAACCACTTCAGTTCAGAGTGGGAGTTTTAGATTTTTCCCTCCATCCAATTGAAGAGTGCATCTACTGCTGAACCTTGTTGATCCTATTTCATTGCTGGTGCGTGTGGGTGCACGCTTTCTTTTCTCTTCTCGCCAATTTTGGTTAGCTCATTTATCTTGGTGGGTGTAGTTGGTGGTATTGCTTCCTTCTATTTGCTAGGTTGAATGGGTTTCTTTTTCCAAACCAAATTTTGGGTCTTCTTAGTATTTGATTTAGCTGGAAATTGGGTTTGTTTGCTTTCATGGTCCTTTCCCATACTTCTGAAAGTACATGCAGTACTGAAACTCAGGTAGAACCGGGTACCCATATTGTTGTATTACCTTGATAATAACCTTGTGCAGCTAGTAAATCCTTTGAAACCCATTGCTTTTGAGTGCTATTAGGATGGTAGTTCCGCTTGGAATACTGCTTGTTATCTTTGGACGGCCTTCTCTGTCTTACGTCCTTAGCCTGAATTTTTTACCTTGATCCATGCTACCTCTTTTGTATCATAGTATCCCTATGCTCGAAGTTGGTCCTTGGGAACCCACAGTTGAATTACCGGATACTTTGGTTGTTTTTCTTGTGGTCTTCTTGTAAGGAGGTGTGGTTGTGATGATGACGCCTTCTCTAGCACGACGACTGCTTTCTTTGGCATCAGCGGTTTCATATCATCTATCATTGCCTGTTTTCCTTTGTTTAAGGGGATCCATAATGGAACAGTAATGATATCCTTACTCTCATTGAGTTGTGATGCCCCCTCTTCCCATTGGATATTACAATTACTGGCGCAGATCCAAGATCGTCCAAGGATCATCTCTTCTTCCATAGATCCTACAGGCATGACAAACACCTTTCCAACCAAGGGATTATTTTTGATGAAAATATTAACATTTAAAATCCCACAATTGTGGTGGTTGACAAATGCACACTTCGAGCTTGTGCATTAGTGGCTTCAAGGTGAGGTTGGTCTAGAGCTTCCCATGTTTCATAAGAGATCAAGTTATGACTTGATCCCGTATCAATTAATGCAATGCTCATTAGAGATTTTTACACTGAGACGCGCATACTGAATGTCGAGGTCATTTTCATCAAGGAGAGTTAGTGAAGCCATGTTTACATGCAATATTTTCTCATGGAGTGTCTATTTGGCCTTGGCTTCCCTTGCCCCTGGCTTCCTCTTGCGCTTGATTTATTTTTTACTTGGCCAACTCTTCCTTTTGTTTCAGTAGGTGCTCTTACCTGAGCATCTCTTAGGTCAGTGGTTTGTAATACTTCTTAAGCTTGCTTCCATTGATGTATCCTTCCATTTGTACTCCCTCGATCATTTCAATTCGGACTGACCTTTGAGGGGTGATTTCGAACACTCTAAATGGTCCTAACCCTCTATATTTTAGTTTCTTTTTCTTAGCACTCCGACACCATACATGAGGACAAGGTCCCCCATTTTTATTTCCTTTGTTTCAGGTTATGGTCAAACCAATGCTTTCTTCACAATTTCTCAACCATAAGTCCATGTGATGCAATTAGTCGGGTTTCATCAAGTTTCTCTAAATCGACCAATCTTTCGGCTAATGCATTTTCCATTAACCTCTCTTACACCGCAATTCGCAGGCTTGGAACTAAGTACTCCATAGGCATCACCTCCTCAACGCCAAAAGCTAGACGGAAGGGAGTATATCCCGTCGCTACCTTATACAATGTTCAATATGCCCATAAAGCTACAGTTAGCTTGTGTTCCCAATCCGTGCGGCTGGCTTCTCATGTTTTCGTCAAGATAGTACACAAAATCTTGTTTGTACTTTTCACTTGACCATTTGCTTACGGATAATAAGGTGATGACTTCCAGTGGACTACAAGGAATCCGACAAGTAAGTGCTCAATCACCTTATTAATGAAATGTGATCCCTAATCACTAACTATCAGTGGGCAGCCGAATCTAAAAATGATTTGTTCATATAGGAACTTAGCTGTGGTTTGTGCATCAGCTCATTTAGAGGCTCTTGCCTCAGCTCATTTAGAGGCTCTTGCCTCTGCCCATTTTGTGAAATAGTCTGTGGCCAACGATCACATATCGGGCTTGTGGACGGATGCGCAGCTAGACTAATGGATCCAACAAAATCAATATCCCACTTCTCAAAGGGTTGTCTTACAATCATGGGGTGTAGTCCAACTATAGAATCACTGGGCAAAGATCTATCATGTCAGAATCCTACCAAACATGCCAGTAATGTGACGGAAACGATCACCCAGGCATATCATAAGTGTTAGCTCATGTTGAGCTTTACATCTCAACATTACATCCACCCCAATATATGGTTTGAGACCTTTGATATACTTGACCATTTTGAATCTTTCACTAAATCCATCCACATGAAGAATAATCTTCAAGAATTTTGGGGTGTAATCCTTGACTTTGCCAAACTCTTTTTCCAAGTCATCCCATTCACTTATCAATTTATTTTTGCGTAACTTGGAAGTAAAGATATCTTGCGTAACTTGGAAGTAAAGATATCTTGCGTCTCATCTTGAATGCTTCCCATGTGGTGACTTTGTAGCCTTGATCATGCAAATATTTCCACCAATGCTATGCATACTCTTCCATGTGGAGAGAAGCAAAGTACACCTTAGCACAATCACTATGTGGATTCATCTCAAAATACATGTCTAACTTGTTAATCCATTCATTAAACTCTTTATTGTTTGATCCTTCTCCCTTGAATTTTGTGAAGACCCTTTGAATTCATCGTTGTTTCCTTGGCATTGCCCATGCGAATCTTGACGGGGATGGAGACCATCATAAGAGATCAATATGTGGAAACTCAAATACCAGCTGCTTCCCTTTTGCATCATCACATGATGTGCATGAAAACTTCCTAAGGATAATGAAGTCAGTGGCATATTCTCTTTGTTTCCCATTTGCACATGCATATTACCACTTGATTTCTTATGTCTAAGCATGAGTTCTTCTAGTTTCTGAGATGCCACTGGAGTGAAGTTATATCTCTTAGTGGTATGGGACACTAAGGTAAGATATGTGATACTTCATTGTATTTATGTGTGCACCCTTGGGCTCCGGGGTGGTTGGGTGGATGAGTATATGTCTGGTTCATGCATGGTTATTACCTAGAGAGATCTTTAGGGTTTTAACATACCTCCACTCTTGATGTTCTAAACAAATGAGATTTTCTGACAAACAGCTAACTAGGAGATTCATGGAAGGAATCCTTGATTCAACCTTGTATTCAAAAAAACACAAAAATTTTGAACCATGATATAGAAGTGCCATAGACTTTGATAGAAACTAGGAACATCTTCAAGGAATCTCCTAAAGGAACCCCATCCAAAGCATCATTTGGCACAATGCCTTCAAAGATTAGTGACGAAGGGAAAGAGCCATAGGCCACACCAATTTGTAGAAGACTTTGCAGCCATGCTCATGCAGTAAAATAATAGAGCAAAGCTTAGATAAGGAAAGGTAATATAGGTCAACTACATCTATATCCTATATGTGAGTTAGTATGGTGTTCAATATGCTGTGCTAACCACATAAGCATGGAACCCCCCCCCCCCACGTAGGACCAACACAAGAAGAAATCTAGTTTTATGAGGATGTGTAACCATGATATTTCCCATTGCTATGAGAGTCAATCTCAGAGGCAACCAACCATTCTAGGCTTTACCTACACAACTAACAAGGCCCATGCTTATAAATGAAATGTACCTCACCTAGGGTGGTACGTACCTCAAAGAGAAGTGTTAAGGATCCTAGAGCTACCCCTTACCACCTCTAATGTTGCCAAAACAACAACCATCATCCCCATGAACCAATTGACCTTGACCAAAATACTTGATGGAGAGGACGAGGGAATGGTGGGAACGTCAACTACCTAGAACCCTTAGAGGCTCAGAGTCCCCCAAGTCAAATCCTAAGTCACTATATTTAAGGTGGTGATAGCGTCTACCCTATTTATATAGCCATAGTGTAATCCAATAAGGGGAGGGACATCAATGCCTTAGGATCCCATATGTCACTATAATGCTATCATTGCAAGGGACCTCACTGAGTGGCACAATGTCCCATCAAGAAGTCTATGGTGGCAATAGTGCAAAGCTAGACAAGTTGTAGCTTATTGTACTTAAGGGACAAAAACTAACCCAAGTCCTACCAACCACCAATGAAGTTTTGAAAAATGCTAGTCACCCATGAGACCAAAAGACGAAGGTCCAAGAAGACAAGGGAAATACTGTCATAGTTCAAGAGGGGTCAGGTGAGAATACAATTTCTAATGGCTCTTCATCCTCTTCAAAGGGTAAAGTGCATGCTCAGCTCTCACCAAGAGACTAGGATGAACTAGTTATAGACCCTAGCAACCCTACCTAAGAAGCTAGCAGAATACCCCAACCCGATTAAGGAAAGCACACTAGAAGTAGCCTAGGAACTTGTGTAAGGGTATGCCAAATGTAAATGGATGCGTAGTACCCACTATTGAAGTGATGGGGATGCCCACACAGAGGCCAGATTCACCTTACTCAAGAGAAAGCTCTTGCAAGATGCTTTGAAGTAGTATAGAGAATGCTTTAAAAAGCACTCGAGAACTACTTTAAAGTACTTTGTACACTACTACTCTTATGTTCCATCACCCAAGGAGGCTCGAAACAGGGATTAGGGGATGAGCAAAAAAGTTTTGAAGCAATTGCCTCCAAGCTTTTGGGTGATGATGGAAGAGTGCCACACTTGAAGGGGCTTTTACACACCATTACCAACCTCAAGAGCTATGTAAGTGATAATGGACATATACCTCCTTCCTTTTCTTTGAAGTCTAGATTTTTATTAGCTCCTTTGCTCCAAGGAAGTCTAAGCCTATGGAAAGCTGGCATGGAAGAATAACCACTCTAAGACTCCTCAAAAGATGAGTCGAATTATGACGAACCCACCATAAGGGAAAAGGCAATTCACCAAGCTTTTCTACTAAAAGTACCAATGAATAAGCTAGGCCACTACTTTGAGAGTGATGATATCAATGTCATCCTCCGTGTAAAATATAAGGTCACATCCATCCTAGATGGAGAGCGCGTTAGTATCATTACCAAAGTAGTGCTGGTAACAGTGGAAGCAATCTTCACTTGACACTACTAGTCTAATAGTCAAGCTTGGTGATGGAGCCACAACCAAACCCATGGGGCTTTTATGAAATCTAAGAATTAAGACTTTCAGTCCAAGTTTCTACCACTCTTTTGTGCTGAGATGAACTTTTCCAAGCAACCCAATTCGTATGATTGCATCCTTGGCAAACCCTTCAATCATGAGAGAAACCAGAATGATTCATGATTGGGACATAGATCACATTTACATTCAAAAAAGGAATAAAACCCTCAAGGTGGACCTACAAACATGGAAAACTCATCCCATGAGTGGTGGACCTTTTGCCCAAGGACTCAATTACCACCAATATCACCAACCACTGAGCTAAACACATGGGTCGCTTATCATAAAACGTGGATGAATGTGAGAGCTTGGAGTTTGCCTCACTAGGAGATCCAAAAGACTCCAAAATTTTAATGCACATTCTTGTAACCATGGACATCCATCCTCCCAAGAAGAACAAGCACAAGATATGCCACAATAATAGATGGTAGGGAAATCACCTCGGTATATGCTGCAGCAATGCAATGTACACCAAAATTTGAAGGCGATATCCCCAACCAGGAGGTGGTACCTTGGAGAAAAATGGAAAGATCCGGGTTTGTGTTAATCTCAAATAAGAAAATGTAGCCACACGTTGAGGGACCATTACCTGCCACTACCATCTAAGCATGTGCTAGAATGAGTAGCAAGCAAGGAGGCCTACATCTTCCTTAATGGATTTTTAAGCTATAACCAAGTGAAGATAGACCTAAATGATCAACATAAAACTACATTTGCCACACATATAGAGAATAGGACACTTATGCATACAAAGTTATGCCATTTGGCCTATCCAATGCCCCACTCACTTTCCAAACACTTATGTGCACAATATATAAGAAATACCTTAGTTCCTTTAGGTTTTCATGGATGACATTTGTATCAATTCCAAATATAAAGCACATATTTGCTACCTGAGGAAGGTATTTAAAAAATTTAGACTGTACAAAATATCCCTTAATCCACTTAAATGCGAGTTTTGGGTAAGATATGGGGTGATACTTGGCCACCTTATTTCGGAACATGGCATTTCTATGGATGATAGTAAGGGAAAGCTAGTTCTTGTACTCCCACCACCCACAAACTTCAAGGGGGTTCAAAGATTCATGGAACACATCAAATATTATAGAAGATTCATAATCTATATGTCGACTTGTTAGTTTTTCCCTACCCCTGCCAATTGAATGATGCCAAGCAAAACTAAATTAACACAAAAGGGGAAGGAATCTCGATGGTCTATGTTGTAAACAAATTCCACCGTTATCTTTTGGCAAATAAATTCATGTTTTTCATAGACCATCAGGAACTTCTTTACTTGGTCAATAAGCCTTGTGATATAGGAATAATAACATGATAGCTTTTGATCTTGCCAAAGTTTGATTTCATGGTGGCTGTACAAAAGGGCTCACAACATGTGCATGCCAACCATTTGTGGTGCATCCTTAATGGAGAAACACCGGTCAGAGTGGAGGAGTAACGGTCTTTCCCAAAACAGGCCCCTCAATAGAGATAGAGCATGACGCCTTGTTAAAAAGGCATCCCCCTACCAATTGATCACATGCTAATTATATATGCTAGGCCAAGATGGGATCATGATCCACTATCCTCAAGAATTCAAATACGTCATATCCTTGAGCAAGCCCACTCCGTGTGGCTGGTGGACATTTCTCACTAGACACCACCACAAAGAAAGTTCTATTAGCCGACTGTGTTTGGAGATGCAGCCAAATTTATAAAAGGCCACGTCAGTTAATGGTGTTGCTATTTTAGAATAGAAAATAATAAACTTTCTATAAAAACTAGATAGTCCGAAGGAAGATCTGGGCATAGTAATGTCCTGTGGAATAGGACAAGCCAAGATTACTACTACTTCCTATAGATCCATCTTTATGCCTAGTACTAATATAATGTGTCCCAAATGCTCAACTTCCTCTTGACATAGGAAAGTCTTTTGTTTATTTGTATACAACACATTTTCCTTGAGCATGTCTAATACTGTAAACAAGTGTGGTTTGTGCTCTAGTAAAGATTTACTTTAACCCAAAATGTCATCAATAAAATCCACCATAAACTTATCCATGAATGGCATTACAAGGTACTGATAATGGCCAAAAGACATCATTCATTAACATCATAAATGTTGTTGGTACATTAGTAATCCCAAATGGCATTACAAGGTACTTATAATGGCCAAAACGAGTATAAAAAATAGTCTTAGATACATCTTTATCTTTAATGCGAATCTGATGATATCCACTTTTTAAATCTATCTTCCACCTAGATGTCTATCAAATCATCGATAGTTGGCATCAAATATCAATGTTTTACAGTAAGTTTATTTAAGGCTCTGTAATCAATACATATTCAATAAGAACCATCTTTCTTCTTAACTAGAAAAATTAGAGAAGCGCATGGTGAGAAACTGGGGCGAATGAGTCCTTTCGCTAGGTACTCAATCACCTTCAACACATCCTTCTCCTCAACTAGACTCATCTAGTACAAAGTTCTATTGACCACAATTGCGCCAGGTACAAGTTCTATTCGATGCTCCACATTTCTACGTAGAGGCAAAGAAGAGGGCAAGTCATATTTGAAAACATCAAAAAATCCAGTCAGAATTTTTATCTTATATAAAGATTTTGTGGCATTACAAGTTGGAGTTCCACTTTTATGCATGTCTATAACACTTGGAACTTTTTGAACCCAAAAGAGAGACTTACAAGATATTCTAAGCATTTGTGTAGCAATAATTAATGCATTCTTGGGTAGATCTGGCTCACCTTTTATGTAATGCATCCTCCCCTCATGGATAAATTGATAAACATACATTGCTAAGTCAATGAGAGGCTTCTTCCGTGCATGCCATTCTTTCCCTAGCACAACATGAAAACGTGTTGGTTGAGTAATATCAAAGTTGAGCTCTTCAAAGTAGGATTGAATGGTGATACCAAGGCCTATAACCTGTTGATCCCAAACCTTTGTTCCTTTACCATCTGCTAGCTCAACTTATGTACTCATATGGTGATGGTTGAGTTTGAGTTTTCAACTTTAACTTCTTGACAAGTTGACAACTAACCACATTATAGCTAGAGCCTGTATTGAAGAATACCTTCACTGGTTCCCCTTCAACCGAACCCTTTATGACAATAAGTTTTGTAACCAAAAACTAGTAATTGTGACTAGCCTCTGAAGATAAGACTATATGTGCAGCCATGTGGATACTCATTTCTCAATTGACACTAAGAGTATCTGGGGTGTCCATTCTAGAGTATCATCCAATAAATCTTCCTCAAGATCATCCCCGTTATCTAAATTTATAGGCTTAATGGTCATATTTGTAGCTATGTGCTGCTTCTTCAATGGGGACAATCATGCCTTTGATGCTTGCCCATACAACGATAGCATAAGCCTTCATTCTTTGCTTTCTCAAACTGCTCGGGAAAGAGAGAAGATCTGCGGATAATTTTTCATTGACACCTTTCTCTTAACTCCTGCAAGAGTTTTTTGAGAGGAATGTACACTAGACATAGATGTCTTTTCCTTTTACCCACTAGTGCACCTCAAAGCGTCATAAGCAGGTGGCATAAAATGTGACTTGGGAACTTGATCCACTATCTAACTTTGACCCTTTCAACCATCTTCATAAACTAAATCCATTTCTATATCTCTAGAAAAGGTTTGACACTTCTCACGGCACACTAATGGTTGAAGTTTATCATTTAACGCCAAGGCAAATTTATGAACCTGTAAGAAATCTAGTAAAATTTGGGGTACTTTCATAAGCACCTCTCGATACTTGTCTGAACTATAAGATTCTTTTGAGAGATTAAAAAACCAAGTATCCAGTGCTCTACTTTACATCGTGTGGCACAAAATTTTGAATAAACATATCCTTAAATTCCTCCCAAGTATTTGGGATTTCCTTGTCCTTTTGAATTTTTCTCCACCAACAATGAGCCACATCCTATAAATTATATGCATTGTGTTGGATTCTAATGTGCTCATCTGTGATATCACATAAAGTAAAGCATTGTTCCCAATTAGAAAGCCACTAATCTATTGCATCAGTCATGTGACAAAGTAAAGTGCCAGTTTACTTTGGTGGTTTCAAATCCTTTAATGTAAGTTTTGTCTTTAATCCCTTTTCCAGAGTACGTCACGATTACCCAAGGGATGGGTATCCACACTTGACGGCTAAGGTATTATAGGTATTATCATAGTGCAAATATTATTCATAAATAAACTCATTTTCTCTCGCAAATCATGCATTTGTTGACGAAGAGGGATAGATTTTGGTGATTGTGGGGTAGAGTGGTCAAAATCCATTTTTAATGAATAATATGCAAGAATCACTAAACGACAAAAAATAAAAGAGAAGGGTTAAATGAGCCCCCCTGGTCTCATAAGGATGTCAAAGCCATTGAAGTTTGAAGCCGTGTAGAACTATAGCTTTAAAAATCATGGTAATTGCTACATGGACCACTAGAAGAAATGTCTTTTGCCGAGGTGCACCACACGTGAACCTCCTCCAAGAAACCTTTAAGTGAAGACCTTAGGGCTTGAAATATTTTTTTTTTCATTGGTAATAAGCTTTGTAAAGAAAACGTGGGCTTTTTTTATTTTCTCTAGTAGAGACGGACGACGACGATGGCAACGATGATGGTGTCGGCTTGTAGTGTGCTACAAGGTTGCGATGGAGAGAGAGAGAGAGAGAGAGAGAGAGAGAGAGAGAGAGAGAGGTATTAACGTCAGTAGAATACAACACGAGGGCATATACGATGGAGAGAAAGAAGGCTTATGTAGAGAGAACAAGCCAACGATGCTTGTGGCTTGGCCACAAGACTTGCAGAGGCAACGATAGGTGACACCACTAGAGCAACGATAGCACACAACGAACTGACTAAGTAGCAACATAACAGCACTGCAATGGAATTCAAGCAGCAAGACGACAGAAACTCCAGTGTCGATGAAAATCCGTGATCAATGGATCGATGACTGCAACAGCAACGACGATGAAACTCGTGATCTCAATCCCCAACTTGCAGTGATGCTTCCCCCATAGCCAAGAACAAAAACCTAGGCTCTAATACCAAATGTCACACCTCCATCCAAGGTAATCTAGGTCTCTCTATCAAGCCTAATACAAAAAATGTGAGAGAGAAGAAGATGAACTCAAGAATAGCAAAAACAAACCTAGCTTGGCATACCATGTTTAACCACCCAACCATTATATATACTAGTGACCCCAGGCGTCCAATGAGTACCTTCTTGGCCACACACCATACTAATGTGCCCTATGTGTCCTTGCTACTAGTACCCCCATGCTACACATCATTGGGTATTTGGCTTACAACCATCATCCCCATGAACATTACCTGTTCACACTTATTGTTAGCTTTCCCAGGTAACGTCCGTGTGTCCCACACATTATTGGCATGTAAATCCCACATATCAATTTGTACGCATCCCACATGTTGCCATGTGTGAGTCCCATGTGTTACCATGTGTAAGGGTCGTAACATTTAACCATGTCTAAGGTTCATAGGGATTCGATATTATAGATTTCCAAGAGGAGTATTTTCTTGATGAAGAGGTAGCCCATATGGTTCAAAAATTATAATAAGGTGTTAATGATGATTTGCCTCACTTTCAGTTGTAAAATGGGTTCCTTTACTAAAGGATAGAGGGTATCTTATACCTACTTTAGCATTCAAGCAAAAAATGTTGAAAGAGATGCATTCTTCTCCAATGGCAAGGCATTTTGGTCTTTTCAAGACCTATGATATAATAAGGAAAAGCTTCCATTGGAAAGGAACGTGGAAGGATGTATATGCCTATGTATCTAGATGCATGCCATGTCAACTCAATAAATATCTCACACATAAGCCTGGTGGTTTGCTTCAATCCTTACCCATTCCAGAAGGTAAATGTATTTTCATCACAAGCTTTCCTCAAACAAGGAGGAGATGGGAAAGCATTTATTTTGTGGTGGTGTGGATAGAGGTTGACAAAGACAACCCATTTTTTATACCTTGAAAGGTGAAGTATATGGCATCAATGGTGGCACATGAATTCATGGAAAGTGTGTTCAAGCTACATGGGATGTTATGCAACAAATTGTGATGAGTGATAAAGATGTCAAATTTATGAGTACATTTTGAAGATCCCTCTTTGAAAGTATGGACACCTAGTTGACACCTAGTAAGGCTTATCACCCTAAATTGGATAGCTAAAACTGAAATCTAGTACCGCTTTTATCACTCTAAAATCTCTCTAAAGTGGATGGTCAAAATGGGAAGGATGAATAAGTGGATTTGAGAGGTGCTTGTTTTGAGACACAACATGCTTGGAATGGAGTGGTTTCACTTGGTTTAGGGGTAGGCTTACATCCATGGATTGATGTTGTGTTCTCAAATGTTTTCTTGCTAGGAAGGTACCTCTTCAACTGCTATTTGATATTTATGGAGAGTCCTCATGTATTCTTCACCCATATGAAGCTATGGAGATGAGTTACATATGATTTCAAGGATGAAGCCTATTGGGTGGGGGCTGTTTGTAACTTGGTGGACCATGTCCATGTACATATTAGCTTAGGATATGTGTGGATAGGCTCTGTCTAATCCTCCACTAGTGCTTTGTTTTCTACATAGAAAAAAATAAGATAACTCTACTAATCAGAGGTTAATTGGGCTTAATCTCGGTATTTCTTTGCAATTAGGGGTTAATTCATGCTAATGGGAAGGTGTCACAAACTTCTATTAACTCATATTCTCCTCATATTATGGTTTTCCATTAGTTTTAGAAGCTCATTGCTCGTTAGAAGTTCATTGCTCATTAGTATTGGAAGCTCATGTTCACTCTTCTTTTGAACCTTCATTATGCCAAGCTCAAGTGAATCATCTAATAGAAACTACATTAAAAAGAAGTTCACAATGATAAAAAAGAAGCCACACTACTATGCTTATGTAAGGGCTATGAGTCTAAGTGATTTTTTGATAACCAACGCACGTATGTATGGAGAGGGTGAATTCCAGATTGTCTTGCCATTAAAATTTGTAAAGGGACTAGACAGTGCTTTTTGGGTATTCATCCCAAAGGTAAGACCTTCCATACAATGGCTTATTCAGTGAAGACATATAAGTTTAAAGGGCAGAATTTCCACACTTGGCAAACTAAAGTTAAGTTTACTTTAATGGATAAAGGTTTGTGGAATGTTGCAAATGGTAAAGATAAGAAACCAAGCACAAGGGATGCAAAGGCTACATGGCTAACCAAAGATGAAAAAGCACTTACCATTATAGCCTTAGGATTAAGTGATAATCTCATCCACCATATCGATAGGAAAGAAACCTCAAATGAAGCTTGGGAGACACTTGATATACTTTTTGGAGCGCAAGCTAAGAGCTCCAAAGTCTCTCTTCTTTTTATAAAGATTTTGGAGCACAAGCTAAGAGCTCTCTTCTTATAAAGTTATTTGAATTAAAAATGAATGTGGGGGATCCTCTTCCCACTCATCTAAACTATACGAAGAGCGTTCTAACCCAACTTACAGGAATCAACACACATTGAAGATGATGAAGTTACTACAGTGCTTCTAAAGAGTCTACCACAAGATGAGTATCGTAACATTATTGCCACACTTACCAACCCCCTTCTCCTTCACTACTGGATGTAGAGGCTTCACTACTTGAAAAGAAGACAAGAAGATCAAGAAAAGGCAAGGGCACATTTACAAAATGAGGGTACTTACTTTAACCAACGACGCTTGTAACTTATGTAGGAAAACTAACCATGAAGAGAAGGATTGTTTTTTCAGGAAAAACGCTAAAAAAAACCTTACTTGTAGAGGAAGCAAATTCAAGTGGAGATGAAGCAAAGGGAGAAGCACGAGCCTCACATGAGGCCAACTTTCTTTAAGATAGCTAGGCTTTCTAAACAAAAGATAACTTACCCTTTCCATAGTCATCCCCACATGAGGCTCAAAAATCCTTACTTATTACAAAGGAAGCAAATTCAAGTGGAGATGAAGCAAAGGGAGAAGCACGAGCCTCACATAAGGCCAACTTTCTTTAATATAGCTATGAATTCTAAACAAAAGAGAACTTACCCTTTCCATAGTCATCCCCATATCCTACACTAGTTATAAACATAACTAGGATCTAGCATCTAGCATCATAAATGACATTATAAACCTAGCCAGAGTAAGACCTA
The DNA here is from genome assembly GCF_041138505.1 of Cibotium barometz. Classification (NCBI taxonomy): domain Eukaryota; kingdom Viridiplantae; phylum Streptophyta; class Polypodiopsida; order Cyatheales; family Cibotiaceae; genus Cibotium; species Cibotium barometz. Next base: position 59,472,068 of record NC_141057.1, on the reverse strand, counting down.
CGGGCACCAACATGGTCATCATACCCATCATTGCAAAACAGTAACTAGGACTAGCATTGTCATCAACTTTAGTCATGGATATTTTGTTGGGGGGTGTTGGATTAAATACACCAAAATATCCTTTATGACATTAGGGAACAAGGGACTAAGGATCATAATGATTTTATCCATGTAAAAGCACCAATAGATGAGTTAGAAATCAAAGCCCATGAGTTATGGAGACGTGGAGAGATTCTAGGCTTTATGGAGGAGGTTTAGGAGATGATGTAGGAGATGCCTCCTAGGTTCATGCCCACGAGTTCCTTCAGAGAATCAATGTAACCATGATGTCTATTTAAGAGGTAACTCAGCTAATACAATGTGTGCATGATTATACTAATCACACCTATGCTTCCATAATGCCTGGATTAATCATTTTTCTTTGTAATTATCTTGGAGACTAATGAGTAGTACCCAGTTGAGTTCATTTATAGGGATAGAGTGCGTAGAAGAAGAGAGTTGGAAGTCTTAGTCTAATTAATATAATTTTGCATTGTATTAAGCAAACAAGCTTAGTTATTTTTGCATGAATGAGATACTAAAGTTGTAGTTTATGGCTTGTTTTATGATTTGGAGAGTGAGTAGACTGCTGTGTTGTTTCTTACATTGAGGCTCTTGGGAATTTTATGTTATATTCATGATTATAGACTCTCTCTCTTTGTTCTAAGAGTGGTAGTATGTTAATGGTTCTTTTAAACTTCTATCTCTCATCTTAGTCAGTAGTCTGGATACTATCTGGACTCTATTCCAAACATTGAAAAGCTAATTGAGATGGCTCTTGTAGATTGGTATGGTGCCAACCATCTCCTTATTACATTGGGCACATTCAAATAGCATGGCTGCTAGAAGATGCCAATAACAGGCTAAGTGATCTAAAACCACTGAAGTGTTGGGTTTGACCAAACGATGACACTTTTGGTGCTCGTGCTAGGAGAGTAGCACCCAGAGAGAGGAAGTGGAGAAATAAAGAAAGGTGGTAATGTTAGCATACATGAGTTGCATGGCTTTTGGGTGAGGCAACTGGAACAAGTTAAGAATGATGATGGACTACACAATCCTGACCTAAACAATGTGCTAATGAGCAACATGAAAGAGAGGTTGTAGTGATAGCTCAATCCCAAGGTTAAGAAAATCATAACCTTGAGTAAGAAGCTATTAAAGAAGAACTAGCAGGACAACAAAGAAGACAAGAAAGGGTTGAAATCAGTCAAGTCTCAAGCTTAGGGAGTGATCCCGACTACGCAGGAACAACCATATCACCCAAAGCCAACTGAGAAAAATTTAGAGCATCCTAAATAAAAGAAGGAAAGAAATAACTCCCGGAAAGAGACCACAAACTCATGTTAGAGAAAAAGTATTAGGGTTCCAAAAAGAGGTCGAAGCAACTTAAAGACAGATGAGCAGTAAACCCATTAAACCGGATATGCTAGGACAAAACTAACAAGAGTCAAAGAGAAGTACCACACTGATCATAAAGCAAGATGGAACTAGCTCCTAAGTCTTGCCAAGAGCAGGAAAGAAATGAGAAGAGCCTAACAAGATATGAGCTATAGGAGGACCTCAACAAGATGAAGGTAAACATTACACTAGACCAATTCGTGTTACTCGTACCAAAGTACAGGGATAAGCTGCTCTAGAAGCTAGTACCCGAGGATAAGCTGGCAACATTACCAACAATAGAGCTAGAACCCATAATAGCTAACTGTAGCAATGTTGAGAAGGTGGTAGTGTGACACAATAGTTCTGAAAATCATGGTCAAGCTAAGAGCAAGTCATACCATATGCTGTTTTGGATAGAGGATCCAGAGTGAATACTATCAAAAAGGTTGACCAAAATAATGGGCATAACCCAATACATCCAACACCATTCTAGGTGAAGAGGGCAAATTAAAAAAGAGTTCGACTAGTGGAGATTATGAGAGGGAGGAGATAGAAATAGCAAGATGCGCCTTCGTTGTGGTGTTTGTGGTGCTCAAAATGGAAGAAATATCTAGAGCTTACCCAATGTTATTGGGAATACCATGGCTAAGGAGTGGAAAGATTAAGCACAACTGGGAGATAGATTAGATCACCTTCCGAAAGAGAAAAAAGAAGATGAGAGTCTCTGTCAAACCCAAGGATAAACTGAACTTGACACAACAACTAGGCTTCTCCATGTTGAAGTATTAAACTACTGGAAGGTGTAGAGGGTGATGAAGACGAGTAGATCTTGAGGGAAAATCTAGATCTTTTATCATTGTTTAACATAGATGTGGAAAGGATCATTCAAAAATATGCTCTTGAGGTATTGAAAGTTAAGCCAGTGGCATTGGAAAATCAAAGCAACATGGAGACAAAAGTTCAAAGATAGAAGCCCAAAGACCTACTATCAGAAGAAGAAGAATAAGTTGGTTTTCTTTCTTATCTTCTCTTGTCTTATATTGTGTTTTTGTTTTAATGTTGAATGTATGCATTGTGTAAGAATAGTGATGGCTCATAACGTTCCTCCTACTCAAGAATAAGAAGCCATAGAGTTTGCATTCCAGCATCTGGCTAATGACAGATTCTTCACACTTTCCTACTATGAGACTGCAAACAATTCTACTTTGACCAACCATACCATTCACTACTCATGTGGAGGCAATATTAGGATAGAAGTTGATTTTATAAGATAATAGAATATGTTGGTCAAACTTCTATACCTTAGATCGATATTTATCCTTGTTAAATTACTTGAGCTTGTATCTTTCACACATGAAATTTGTAATTGTTGCTTTGAACCGGAATTTCCATTTATTTGGAAGAGATAAACCTTAAATATTGTAATAAAACTTTTGAGAAATAAAAATGTTATCCTTTACTATAATCTCGTAGCTTTAAAATTATAATAAGGAAGAAATTATATTTTAGAATCATGAGTCACACACCAGGAAGTCCTCACATCACATTGCTCCAATGGTGGAGAAACTGGATAATGATCTTTATGAAGTGCTTCATAAGTCCCACTCTAGTCCCCTTTGCAATGGAGAAGGAAACAACTTGGATGAATCAATGAGAAATTAGATAAACGTTATGGATGGATATTTTCAAATAGCCAAGTATAACGAATATAGGAAGATAGCATTGGCATGGCGCAAAATTATAGGAGTACATTGTACCGGCTGGAGAAACCATGTCAAAGGTAACCCCACGGCATTGGCACGGCTTAAAATTACAAGAGTAGCTCGTACCAGTTAGAGAAATCATGTCACATGTAACCACCTTGATCGAGATTAGGTAAGGTGGGATGACATGAAGAGATATTTTTATAGGAGAACTTGTCCATTCAGCTATGAAGAAGATAGGATAAATGAATTTTTGGAATTGTTCCAAGAAAGCCACACCACATGCATATTTTGATCTGATTCGTTTTACTCTACCTATGGATGAGACCACTCTCCTCAATAGGTTCATTCAAAAATTGGATTCCCTAATCAATACTCTTATTAATCATTTAAAACTAGATTCTATTGTTGAGGCAACCCATATATAGCGGGGGAGTTTCCCAAGGAGACTACCCAACCCCAAAGTTAACCCCTAATCCAAAAAGATCTGCAAGTCCTACTAAAGATTCCAACATGCCTAAGCCAAAGAGAGGCAAGGGACACAAAATAAATCAACGATCCAAGGTTATTGGACCAAGAAGTGTGGATAATTGGTCAATGATGATGGAGTATTTTAACAACTCAAGAAGAAACAAAGATGTTTCAGATGCCAATAACCTAGTCATGTTGTGGAATGATTGCCCTAATACCCTAGTTTCTATTTACCCCACTCAAAGCTTTACAGGGTCTAGATTCTAGAGGCCTGTTATCTTGGTGCAGAGTAACTAGGGACGTCCACTCCAAAATCAAGGTAATCAAAGAGGAAGATAGCGGAAGAATCCATGTTGTAGTTGAACATCAAGGAGAAAACATACAATTTTCTATTATTCAACCACTTGCAAGCTATCAAGAGACAAACCATTTAAACTCTTAATTGATTATGGTAGCGCACATTCATTCATATCACTTGGCTACTTGTGGAAGTTAAATTTAAATTAGACTAAATCAGAGACAAGGTAAATATATGCAAGTTGAATTGGTAAATGGGAAGACACTTCTCACCCGCCCATGAGATAGACAATGTCTAATTCTTTTTAGAGACAGCAACTCGACTGAATGCAAATTCACAATCTTACTCTTAGGCTTATATGATGGGATTCTTAGAATGGATTGGCTTACTCAAAATCAAGAAGATATCTAATGTTCCAAGGGAACCATAACTTTTATGCATCTTCATCAGAACAAGACACAAGTAATTATAGCAACTAGGATTCCTACCTCTTGCAACTTGTGAAGACATCAAACTTATTGAAGGGGTTTAGAAAGATGTAAGCTATCTATGTCGTTAAACATAACCCAGCTGGAAAAGAATCAGGTTCTAATGAGCTTGAATGGTTGAGTGAATATGGTGATGTGTTTCATAAAAGAGTTAACTTAAATGCCTCCAACTCATGAAGTAGATCACAAAATAGAACTGATTCCAAGAGTGTATCACCCTAATGCAAAGAGATCTTATAATATGGTTGTTGCTAAGGCCATTGAGCTCAAGGAACAATTAAGATAGCTCTTAGAACATAATTTTATTTTAGCCCAGTGTATTGCCATGGCGTACACCAATACCTTTCTAGAAAAATAAAGATGAAACCCTTAGATTATGCATCAATTATAGAGGCTTGAATCATTTGAACATCTAGAATAAGTATCCTATCCTTAGAATAGATGAACTTTTGCACCGACTGCATGGTACACAAATGTTCACAAAGATTGATCTAAGATCTAGATATTACCAAATCTTGATTAAGGAGAATAAACTGAAGACTACCTTCAATACAAGGCATGGACATTTTTGAGTTTATCATAATTCCCTTTGGTATCACAAATGCTTTGCGACTTCCAATCAGTTGGTGTTAAGAATTTTTAGAGAGCACCTTGATGATTTTGTCTTTGTATTCTTTGATGACATTTTACTCTATTCTAAAAATGTCACTGATCATGAGAAATATATGTAAAAAAAATCCTTGAGATTCTTTGGAAGCATAGGCTCTTTGTAAAGAAGAGAAAATACACGTTCTTTACTGACCGAATTGAAATCTTAAGATTTATTATCTTCAAGAGTAGACCCTACTACGGTACAAGTGGTCATTGACTGGCCTAAACTAAAGAATGTGAAAGAAATCATAGGATTTTTTGGGTCTAACAAGATGGTATTGGATCCTTAAAGGTATGCCAAGATTACCTCACCTCCAATAGCTCTTGTTAAGAAAGATGCACCATTTAAGTGGAACCTGATATGCCAAAGTGCTTTTGATAAGCTTAAAATTTCCCTGGTATCTAACCCAGTGTTGAAATTGCCAATGAAGTAATACTGATGCAAATGAGTTTGCTATTAGAGAGATCCTTATGCAAGATGGGCAACCAATGGCTTATGATTTAGTTAAGACCTCATAAGTGCAATAAAGTAGTGTATGATTTAGGATACTTAGTAGTTGTTCATGCTTTGGAGCTATGGAGACATTATCTTCTTAGACAAAGATTTACTCCAGTGATATACCATAAGAGCCTAAAATGGATATTCACTCAATATGCATTAAAAAAGATGGATGTCTGTAGGAGTTTGATTTGGAAATAAAATACAGGTTTGGGAAAGAGAATGTGGTCGCATATGCACTTAGTTGCAGAGCTTCTCTTCTAGCCATGATGACGATCTCCAGCCCTCTTTTTGCATAAATAAAAAATAGAATTGGGACAAAAAAAAAATTTCCCAATTTTACCTTATTGACATAGGAAACCTTACCACTCAACATTTGAATAGAATTCAAGGTTATAAGCTTGAAGATGGATGCTTATACCTTAACAATCGCTTATGTGTTCCCCAAGATGAATGACTTAAGAGAAGATCCTAGTGGAGGTTCATGATAATCCAATTATAGGACATCCCAAATATGTAAAAACATTCATGGCAGTTAATAAAAGTTTTCTTAATGTAAAAACATTCATGGTAATCAATAAAAGTTTTCTTTAGCTAGGTCTGAAGAGGGATGTACTTAATCATGTGCATCAATGCATTACTTATCAAAGAATCAAGGCAGTACTTAATCATGTGCATCAATGCATTACTTATCAAAGAATCAAGGCTAAAAGAATAAAATTATCAGGGAAGTTGCATTCTCTAGACATTCCACAAATGAAATGGGAGTTATATCAACATGAATTTCATCACTCACAAGATTACCCTCAGTGAATGCTGGATATGTTGATAGATTGACCAAATTTTCTCACTTAATCCTAGTGAAGAAGACTTATGCAGCCTTGGATAGTGCTAAAGTATTATTGACGGGAAATTTTCAGGGTCCATGGATTACCTCATAGGATCATATGTGATAGAGATGCTAAATTTGCCTCTCATTTTTGGAGAGCTTTCTTTGAAGCAGTAGGAATCTCTCTTGATCTCAGCAGCATAGCCTATTATCCAGAGACTGATTGGCCAGACAGAGAGAGTGGACCAAATTATTGAAGATACTCTTCAAGCCTTTTGTGGTTATGATCCTAGAAGATGGCTAAAATATCTCCATCTAGTTGAATTTTCATATAATGCTTTTTATCATCGGAGCATCAGAATGAATCCTTTCAAGGCCTTATACGGATAGGAGTGTCTTACACCACTAAATTGGTCTGATGCACTAACCAAAGTAGAAGTCGCAAAGTAAATGTTTTATGTGATGGATCAATAAACGCAAGCCATAAAGCAGGATATAAAAGCTACTCATCAAGACAGACAAAAGCAGTATGTAGATCAAGACAGACAGGATATAAAAGCTACTCATCAAGACAAGATATAAAAGCTACTCATCAAGACAGACAGAAGCAGTATGTAGATCTAGCCCAGGAATTTAAGAAAGGTGACATGATATTCCTTCGAGTACACCCCAAGCGAAGTTTCCTTTCATTGGGCAAGTACAAGAAGCTGTCACTAAGCTATTGTGGACCTTATGTGATTACTTGGGAGAACAATATTATGAGCTTCTTCTATCCCTGTATCTTCATATCCATAATGTCTTTCATGTCAGCTTATTAAAGAAATATGTTTCAAACCCCAAACATATTCTTGAAGATGATCAAGTAGCGATGCTAGTCTAAGGATAAGCAGAGTTGAAACCCGATAAAGTTCTTGATATTTGGGAGAAACCACTAAGGAATAGGATATTAAGATAATATTTAATCAAGTGGAAGTTCTTCCTAGCCAAAGATGTAATAAGGGAAAAAGAGGAGGAAATATAGCAAGAGATTATCCCCAATTCACAAGATGATGAGGACGTCTCGATTCTTAAGTGAGGGAGAATGTAAGATCCCTCTACCATTTTTTATAAAAAGAAATCATCAAATAAAAACTCTATTACTTTATAAGTGCACATGTAGGAGAGAGAAGCTGTGCAAATTGGGTATAATTATGTAAAAACCTTAGAAATAATTTTACTAAGGTAGGAGCATTAAATTTGGCCATAATTATTAAGGGCCATATTCTTGGAAAAACAAATAGAGGCCTAAGAGTGATTGTGTACACATATGCACATGTACACACATGTGTGTGTATAGTAGCCTTTGGAGAAACATGTAGATTAGAGTTGAGAGAATTAATTAATTCAAGGATAAAATAATTAAATTAAGTGTCATTTCTCTATTAAATTATTTGGGATACTTTCCCTAAGGTTCATATGGCAACAAAAATTAATTAAGAGCACATTAAATTAATTAATGTAGCAAGGGGTTATTATTTCTAAGGTTGAGAAAAGCCATGGTTTAATGGAAAATAAGTGGATTTTGGGCTAGGTAGAAACCACCCATAGTTTACATGGTGTTATATATATGCACACACGAGATTGGTGTCATGCATACCTGTATTAGTGAACTTGGAGTGAGTGGGAGTTCACTAACATGTAGCCCACAAAAATCAAAGGCTAGCATGTATGCATGGTGCATAAGATCTCCCAGTAGCCACCCTTTAACTCAAGTGCACTACTACATGCATGTGTGGGCTAGAAAAGCTATAAAAACCCATCTCGTATAGTTTCATTTCCATGAATTTTTGAAGAAACATTGATGAGCTCTTGCTCCAGAAAATCCCACACCTAGTACACTCTTACACACACTTTATCCATTGGGTATTATCCAAGGTACCCTTTTACACCTAGTACATTCATTTTGCTTCTTCTTATTGCCTTGGGAAGACGAGAAGCAATTTGTGGGAATTCCTTGGTGTTGGAGCCTCCATCATTTTCTCAAGCCCTTACATCAAGTACAATCAACTTCCAAAGGTACTTGTGTTATACAACATTCAAAGTTTATCAATTTCTTACTTGTATTTGCTGTTTCTCTTGTTTTCCATTAGTCCAAAATTATTTCTTGAATTTAATTATGGATTTAATTTATGCCTTAGGCTATGTTTTACCTTATGTTGTAAATGTATAAATTAATAGTTTTATCAATAATGGGCTCTTGATCTTTCCTTGGAAATTAACTCAAAAATTGGGAGTGTACACATGGAATATTGAAGTATATGAAGCTAAAAATTAAATTTAGTAATTATGCTTAATTGTCAAATAATCAAAATAAACTTAATGTAGACACCTTAGTGGATAAGATTAATTTCATAAATCTAAAGTATGAATTTTTGAAGACTAAGATTGATAAAAGAACTCTTAATTTTTTAATGCACTTGGCCCCACCTTAGCAAAAAGGTTATACCCTAGTATTAAAATATTAAATTCTAGATCTTAGGTTAAAAATCACAATTTAGGTCAAAAATGCACATTCTCTTATGGGAAGTTAAGGTGAGTTTTAAAGTAGTTCTCTTGGTTCCATGAGTGTTGGGCCAACTTAAGTGAGATGTACCCAAATGTGCACCAAAATACACTTAAATTGTATAAATTAGAGTCTTTGTAGGGATGTAAATGTACTAATTTCAAAACAAGGAATTTTTTCCTGTGTCCTCTAGATGATTTAGACCAAGGGAACCAAAGAAATCATAGGGTTAGAACCTCTTAGAAAAAATTAAGGCCTATGCTAAAATTATTATGATTAATGTGCACTGTGCACTTTGTATTTATATGCACTTGAGTTGATGTTAAAGAAGCTGAACTTGATCACTCTAAGGAGGGGTGTCCTTACTTTGTGTGAATGAAGAATTGCATTGTGTAAAAGGGGACAAAAACCTACGGATGATTAAGAGTATGCATAAGGAGGGAAAGGTGAAGAACACTTATTCTCTCTCTCTCTCTTCCAAGTTGTCTTAACTTAAATAAGAACCTTTAGAATAACAAACTTTGTTTTGGGATAAGAAATTGATGAGAGATTTTCTAAAGTTTCTTCAAGAAGATTTATCATCATGAATTAAATTAGAATCCTAATATAAGATTAAGGATATGACTTAATTGACCTTAGTCTTAAAGAAGAGTTGATAATTATTTAGATACTTTAATCCAGACCCAATGAAATGTTTCTTGGTTAAGATCAATTTAAAATGCTAAGAAATAGACTTATAATATCCCAGTAGTAGAATTCCAGATGACTTAAGGCCTTAGAATTGCAAAATCCTAGTAGGAGAATCTTGGATGACTTAAGGCCTTAGAGAAGAAAAAGTTAACAAAGATTCTAAGTTAGATATGACTCCTTAGAGACCTTGCATTAATGGCTATGTGCAACTAAGTTAAGAGATGGTCTCAATTTGCATGTATGATGCATGGATTGTATGGATTATGGAGGGATTATGTCTTACTTGTTAGACATTGTATTCATTGCTTGTTTTCTTGTGAAACCTCACACAAGTGAGAGATTTACCGTGGGGATGTCACCATCCAAGTGGTGAATCATACTATAAAGACAATTGTCTGAGACCTTGACCCATCTCAGCCAAATGTGGGTGTGTTTTGAGCATGATTAGTGTAAGAAACAGACACAACTCCTATAACATTGGGTAGGGTGCCTGGGGATTGTTTTGTTCCTTAGTGATGATCTCATATGAGCTATGTGAGTGGTGGGCTAGAGTGTTTTCGTGCATTGGGAGTGGTATGAGGGGCTACCAGAAGCAACTCCATTAAGATATTCATGATTGTTGCAGGATCTGGTTGTGAGAAGCATGGGCTCCTCATTGGATGGCATAGTGGTGCATGCCTTTCTTGTTTGAGAATCATGGTTATGTTATAGATTTATACTTGATATCATTGATATTGATGATGTTACGTATCTAGCATTTTAACACAAGTTATGTTATGTTGTTGATTTAATAAAAGGATAATTTTTCTATGGGGTGTGTGAGTGAATTATGCCCTGAGTGAGTGTGTAATGAATAAGGGAATTACGGGTGTGTGAGTTCACAGGCGGCTCCACATGTCCAATGTGGCAAGACCATGGGACTGGATGGGGTTAGGTTGAGCCTTCTAAGTTGGCTAAAGTTGATGGATTAAACCACTGAAAAGCAAGAGGCAGGGTGAACCCGAGTTGTGGATGCTTTCTTAAACGAGAGACCAAATCTATTTGTAAACTTTAGAGAAATTGGATTAAAATAGGGAGTTTAGAATTAGAATGTATAAATCTTAGCAAAATAGGGTAGAATTGTCCTTCTTCGTAATCAAGAAATAAGACATCGTTGGGGCCCCCATGAAAATTGTATCGCCTCTTATTTGTGAGGATTATGAAGTGGACAATCTTATTTGGAAAAATCATGCTCAATTCCTAGTGCAAGGTCTATTCCACCTAGCTAAGTGAGAAAGTTGTTGAGGTTGCCAAGCAATAGGATATTAATGTAGGATAGGGGGTAGGGGTCTCATGACATTTATAAGAGTTTTCGTTTGATGATTTTAGCATGTTTGGAAAGAAGTCTGAGCATCTACATCACCTAATTCTATATTTAGAAAAGTGTAACAAAGCAAGGCTAAGTCTGAATCTAGCAAAGTCTACATTTGCAGTGGGGTGACCAGTGGATCCCTACTAGGCTATGTGGTGTCAGCAAAGTGGTTTGGCAATGGATTCAGCTAAGGTGGAGGTAATTGTGAAGTTGCAAGAACCAAATTTGGAACATCAAGGAACTAGCCAAATTTCTTGGCCAAATCAAGTGGCATAGTAGATTCCTGAGATTTTTAGCAAATGTTGCAACACCACTATATTTGTCTGACTCTCTAAATAACACTGAGCATACCTGGTCTGGAGGATGTCATTAGGAGGCATTTCGGAATCTAAAGAAGATGCTAGCAAACTACACCCATCTTGTAGTAACCCAACTTTGAGCTAATCTTTCATGTATATGTGGGGATGTATCAGATGTGGCCATTAGGAGTGTATTAATGTAGGAAGCACAAAAGGGTTGGTTTTATCTAGTGTATTATGCAAGCATAAGACTTATAAAGACAAAGACAAACTACTAAGAAGGAAGCATTGGGAATGATTTACTTTATCAAGAATTTCAGGCATTACTTGTTGGAAAATCTATTTGAATTTCATGTGGATCACAAGGCATTGCTGTACCAAGCAAGATTTAGTAGGTAAATTGGTAAGGTGGATGTTGTTATTGCAAGAATTCACCTTCATCATCAAGCATATTATTTCCAATGTGAAATATGGTAATGATGGTTTATGTAGCGTGCACCAAGTCTTGTGGGAAATTAGGTTATGGCTAGCATCTATGTCCATGAATGCCAGTTTTTGTTCTAGACCACTTTCTGTGGTCATTCCCCACCAGAGTGGATGGCGAGGTTCACTTCCTAGTCTTCCTTTTCTAGGTCACAATTTCTAGGTCACAATAGCTTGGGCCATGTTAATGGAGATGTGGTGGTTGCGCAACTTGCCTTGCCTAGATTCCTCATAGTTGACATTTCCTTGGATCCCAACCAAGCTGCTCTAGAAATGCAAGGCCTCTATACATAAAACTCTACACTTGGGTTTCAAAGTCAAGAAAACCCACACCCTAAGCCTCTATAGATTGCTAATTCATGTTTTAGTTCACATAAAACATTCAGTGTGAGCTCTTGGAAAAAAAAATGTGGCCTCTCTCTCTCTCTCTCTCTCTCTCTAAAAAGAATGCAGAGCAGTAGATTCCACCTCAACTCATGTGCCAACATCACCTTTAGTGAAGTCGAAGGAGTTTGCAAGAGGTAGTGCAATGATCTTATGCATCCTTGTTCCCATCAAAGAAGAGCCACCCATGGTGCCATGGCCCAGAGAAAGTTGTAAGTGCCAAAAACATCTTTAGAAAAAATGATGGTTACATCGTGTGTGCCATGTGACAACATAGGCCCACGTGGTACCAGGTGCCATAGCATCACCAAGAGAAAATCTTAAAAAATTAGGGTTGTGTGTGCCACATGATAATGTAGGCCCACTATGCCATGTGGTATCGATGGGTGCCAGTTACATGTGTATGTGTAATGTAGGCCCACAGTACCATATGGCACTGGTGGACGATGGGTGCCACATCATCACCAAAAAAGGGAAAAAAAATTAGGGTTATGTGGGCCATATGGTAATGTAGGCCCATGTTACCACATGGCACTAGTGGGTGTGCTTTGTTATCACCCAAATAAAAAATTAAAAAAAATAGGTTGATGCATGTGCCAATGCAAGTCCATGTTTCCATGAGGCTCCAAAAAAAGTTTAAAAAATTAACTAAAAAACCTTGTTATGACAAAGTTTCCTGATCATCGTTATGATGATAGGATTGGCATGGTTGCTGACCTCTGTAACATGATTATCATGCACATCTTCATCACTGTACACTCTATCATCGTCTTCATTTCTATGATCTTCATGTTGTACTCTGTGACATTGTGCATGTACTGGATTGAAATATCTAACAGCTAGAGTATCTACAAAGAAGATTTCTTTTATGTCTGTGCAATGCGTTAGCTGAGGAAGCTTCATCACTTTCCAAACTGCTGATTGAAGATCTTCTCCTATTCATGCCAAATCTAGTCTTGGGAATTATCCATAAAGCCATAGGATAATATTTTCCTGTGCATACCATTTTTAAGAGAGTACTCTGGAGCGAAGCACCAAGCTTATTTGCTATGTAATTATCCATGAATATATAAGCCCGCTCAAAGAGATTAACGGGCGACAAGAACACATTGTTTTTTAAATCAGCTCATCCTCCATAAAGAGCATAAAGTTGACACGTCCTCTCATTATCTCTTCATTGGAGATGTTATGTGAGAAGAATTTTAAAATGCGGCTTCTGCAAGTCTTTCATGCAATACCCTACCGTGCCTTCAATTTTAATTTGCCTTAAAGCCCTACACACATCACTAAGGCACCCTCTGGTTTGAAAAAGTCCCACCCCAAATACCACTCGATGGATTTGCTAATACTTATGAGCGATGGAGCCATAAGACTGACAACCATTTGAAAATGCGAATGATTCAAAGTACCTCCTTTCTCTAGTGTAAACAAACCCTTTAAGCAATCCATTCTTAGAAACTCTTCTAGTGATTCCTAGCATGACAAATTAATATCTCCATTTTTTATGGCTACTACAATTATTGACACTCTAAATAGCTTCATTTTCTTCTCTGCTAGTAGGAAGCGAGGTATCTTGTGCACAGACAGCTTCAAGTCAACATTTCTTTCATTTACCATTGGATGTTTACCTTTTGTATCACGATGTATGGATTGTGGACAAGAAGAAAGCAAAAATAAAAGAATGGTGAGACGATGCGAAATGAAAACGAAGAGGAATTAATGAAACCTTTTACTTTAAACAACCAACGTTTTGTTTGAGTAAGATGAATTAATCTAACCTTTTATTTCAATTCCCCTAAACAAAATGCTGGGGGTAATACTTATTCAGTTTACTAGCATTAAGAAAAGGAAAATTGAGAGCAGGCAACACAAATCGAATGTCAACTATTTGCAGGACGAAATACAAACCAGAGGACCAAGCTTCTCCTTCATTGCATGTAAATTGCAAACTGTAGAAGGCTCTTTTGGGAGGAGTCACAACACGGCATGACATTGGACGAACTTCATCTCTTGGAACAATGGAGGTCGATGGCTGTGACATTGGATGAACTTGACCTCTTGGAACAATCGAGCTTGATGGTTGCTGCTTTGCGAATCAAGTTTAGCTGTAGGGACGGCTGACGTCGATGCATAACGATCGCGACAAGGGAAAGTGGAAGGACGCCGATCAACTCTTATGAGATTAATGATATCATGGAGCGGTTTTCTCTTGGGGGCCATAATAGGCGGGATTGACAAAGCTCAAATAAAGAACACATAAAGCAACAGACGCCAACATGAGCAGAACATCGTCGAGCAACATTAATTAGAACGAAAAGCAAGACCAAAAAGAAAGTCATGGCACAAGGAGGAGAAAATGAATTAAAAAAAGACATACAAAGACCTGCCATGTGATAGAAATCCTCAAGAAATCGGATTTCTTGAGAAGGAGCATGTCGTCTAGAAGCCCCTCCGAACGCAGATGAGGAAAATAGCGTCATCGTCCATTAAATAGAAGCACAGATAATACAAGAAAAGAAAGTGATGGTGTAAGGAGAAAGAAAACAATAAAAAGAAGACATGCAAAGACCTGGCATGGGATACAAATATTTGAGAAGCCCGATTTGTCGAGAAGGAGCACAACATCCATAAGTGCTTCCAAACGAGAGAAAGCAACAATGCAGAGGTGGAGAAGTTGACGAATCCAACGACCATGCAAACAACCATCAAAAAACCGTATAAGAACCATCATCGTCAACTTTCCATGCGGCGCAACACAGGCAGGGAGCATGACGACGATGCTGCCAACAACAAAGGAAAAAGCCATGCAAAATTTGGCTAACATGCATACCATCCTCTAAAGAGAACTCAACATCGAACTCACGTCGAATCCAAAGCATCTTCAAGGTTAACTAATTAACCCAAACAAAACGTTGTACCATCTTCTAAAGAGAACTCAACATTGAACTCCCGTCGAATCCAAAGCATCTTCAATCTTCCAAGGCATCTTCAAAGTTAATTAATTACCCCAAACGAAAAGTTGGGGGTGTGGCTTATTCCTAACAAAACCGGTTGGCCAAGTTTGGCTTCTTTTACTACATACATATACAATATATGGTAGTGAGCCCCTAGGTTTGACACCTCCCGGAACAGTTTCAGCACCAAGTAAGTCGAGCTACTGTGACCAAATGGACATTTTAAGCTCAGCGCTCCTTAATCAGATCACTCTGCGCCCGCCGACTTCGTGCTTTGAGTCGACATCAGTGGCATAAAGAGACACGATGATGTCGATGGAGTGGAAGCAAAAGAAGGTGCCCCGGCCGCCTTCTGCTGCGACTGGCAAGTTGTGGTGGATCAAGTACGTGGTGTTTGCAACGTGTTCGGGTCTTATGCTTGCTGCCTTTCTGAGCAATGTGTTGTGGGCGTCTGCGTATCGCTCTCTACTCGCAAACTGGCCGCGCCCTTCCTCATCCCCAGCCCTACATCAGAGCAAGCAGGTGTGCTTATCAATGATCCCTTCTTTTACATCATGATATCTGAGGTTCCTTCCGGCTCTTAATTAAAGATCTTGTCCTCATTATTGAAAAGCTTTGGTGCAAATTGTATTAGAGCATGCTTGTCACCCAAGTTCTCCGGGAGGAGGATTCTACATTCTTAGAATGGCAAGAGATGGCACCGGCACCAGTGGATCGCCTTGATGGTGCAGCCATCCAGATTGGCAACCTCTTCTACGTTTTTGCTGGATACCAAAACATTGACCAGGTAAACTTTGGGATCTTAAGCGGGTAAACAGTCTTGCATAAGTATACTTGAAAACATAACTTGACACATTTTAAGCTTAAGCGTTTGTATGAGCACAGCAATATCACAGAGACTGCAGTTTTTAGTTGCGGATTCATCATCTTAGTAATGGCACTATTCTTCGACAAGTTTTACATAATGTGTTATTGTCTCATTTTGCGTTGGAGTGAGGCCTGATAACGTGAGTGACAATGTCATAGCACGAAGTCTATGATATACATGAGAGAGTTGATGAGTTGAATCTCTTTGAGTGGATTCTCATTGGTTTTTGTTCAGTTTGGGAAACAACCTGAACTTTCCTTTGGTATATATAGGTGATGCATCAAATCCGTCCTATTTGCTTAAAGAACTAAAAGTTCATGCTATTTTAGATTGGCTTACATTAGTCAATTTTTTTTCAAACATGAAATTTTACATTTTTTGACACATAAATTAATCACAAGTGTCCAAAAGTTGAAGAAATCTGTAAGGTTTCTTTGACACAGTTGCACCGAACGACAAGCCACAGGGATGCGAGATGAGTACAAAATGAGTGATCAAGCCTGAACGATGAGGTCCATTTTGGGAGAGAAGAACGAGTCTATGATGATTGGAGCTGCAAGTGTAAGGATTCAATTTATTTTATGCAAGTTTTCTAAATAAGTAGTTAGGGCGTGAGCAAAAGTTGATCCACCAAAAGTGCACAAGCATTAGGAGGTATTGAAGCCAGAACAAACCCCCTTTTGCAGAGATGGCAAAAGCAGCTTGACTGCAGGGTTTTCATGCAGTAAGCAGCTAGGGAAAAAGTTATCGGCACAAGGTCTTTTATATGGAGGAGCTAGGCATCCAGAGTATCATTATGGCAGCTTGGGCAGCAAGGCCACAAGAGAAATCTAAACACATCATGGGCAGCAACTGGTAGAAGAGCAGCCATGACAGGCCCAAGGCTTGCACAAAGCACTTCCACAAATGGCTAGCCCTACCATTGTTTAAGGCTAGGAGGAGGCAGCAAGGCACGGAGTATTTTTTTTTGTTCTGTTTTTGAGCTGTCTTCAAAGAGGTTTTCCCACTTTATATTTGTAGACATTTATCAGATGGTAGTGATGTGTGAATACACTTAGTATAGCTGGGGCACTTTTTCCCTCACTTGGAGGTTTTTCCCCCAGCATGTGAACATCCTCCTAACTCTTATCATTTGGCTGTTATTTATGGTTTGTACTTGGCACCACTCATTATCAAATGCTATCACTATCGAGTTGTGTGCTCCTCTCTCTCTCTCTCTCTCTCTCTCTCTCTCTCATATGACTGTGTACTTGCAATCCTTGGCTAACATTTGGTATCAAAGTCGACATCCTACAGGCAGTTGCCATCTCTACGTTCTATCGTTGCTTCCATCCCTCCTGTCTATGTGCAGCCGCGAAACCCTTGCGGTCAACCCCCGAGTGCCTGTGCGCGGCCCTGTTCCTGTCGGCACTAGTGCCCGGTGCTCCACCTCCCCAGCCCAGCCGGTGGCACCATCGGATCAGCCCTCTAGGGTGGCAAGAATTTGGGCGGCACCACCACTCTTGCCACCTTCCTGGCTGAGCTCAGCCCCTTTTGGCCTTACGTGGGTACCGCCCCTGTTTTTGCCCTGCTGACTGGAATTATTGGGGGTTTTTCATGACAGTTTTCTTTGGGGTTTTTCCACCATCTCCGCACCTTTGCTGCATCCGGTCTTCGTTAACCTCGCCCTTGACCTATAGCAGCAAACTGCGTTGTTGGGTTCTTTACACTCTCTATCTCTACACTATTCTACATTATAGTACACTTGCAGGTTCTGCTCGGAGACAGTGAGCTACTTGCAGTCACCAGATTGCAATCGGTGCTCCTTTGTGTGTCACATGCACCATGCACTGAGGTGCAGTGTGACACATTGGCTTGTCAAGAGTGCTATACTTGTACTGATGTTTAGTACCCTTTTTCGGATTAATTGTCGTATGCCATGGCCCCATTGTGAGCCCTAGTCCGGGACATGTTAGGCATGAGCTATGTAGGTTAGTCTGTCAGAATATGCAGCGGAAATGACAACCAAACTTGGGTAGACAAGAGCAAGTAGACTGCAGAAAATAATCAGCACAAGAAACACAGAGAGATAGGTGTGTAAACTCTTCTCTATACACAAGATCCCGAAAAACTGAATGAGAAAGTGGTGGGGGCTGAGGGGCAATATATACATCTCCATATGAGCAGTCGGCCAGCTCCAGAAGGTGCCCACGACTGTGTAAAATGTCCACGACTGCTGAAAATAGCAGTCGGCCAGCTACAGATGCCTACGCCTGAGCAGATCAAGTCGGCCAGCACTCCTACAGCCCACGACTGATGCAGATGCAGTCGGCCAGCTTCAGAGTGCTCCTGGCATCACCTGGCAGCCCTCCAGCCACTAGGAAAAAATGGGAAAAAATAGGAAAAAAATACGGGGAGTGTGGAAAAATGATATACGGGCGGGCACACCCACAACAGAGGCCCTGGTGTATACAAATAGACAGGAGATGACTTCTAACACCCCCTCTCAGCTCCTGGCTGTGTAACCAACCCCAGGGAGCTGGAGTGCTGCCTGAGCGTAGCCTGAGGTAGAGACTTCGTGAAGAGGTCCGCCGCATTGTCCTCCGTTGAACAATAAAGTAGCAAGATGTCACCCGCCAAGATCTTCTCACGTACAAAGTGATACTGTATCTCTATATGCTTGGTCCGGGCATGGAAAACCGGGTTCCGAGTAATAGCTATACAACTCTGGTTATCACACTGGATGACTGTGGGCTCCCTCTGTGGAAACCCCATCTCGCCTAGCAGCCTCCGCAGCCATACAACCTCACAAGCAGCACCACAAGCAGCCCGATACTCTGCCTCTGTCGAAGAAAGGGCAATAGTTGGCTGCTTCTTGCTGCTCCAAGAAACTGCTCCTGAGCCGAGGGTAAAAGTGTATCCTGAAGTAGATCTCCTCGTGTCTAGATCTCCTCCCCAATCTGAGTCACTCCAACCTTGGAGCTTGACTCCATTCCCTCCTGTGTAAAAGAGTCCCAGATCCTTCGTACTCTGCAGATACCGCAAGATCCGCAATCCTGCGTCCCAATGAGTCTTCAATGGCGTCTGCATAAAAGAGCTCAACAGCCCCACGGAGAAGCTCAAGTCCAATCTGGTGTTCAGCAACCAGATCAACGAACCAACCAACTTCCGGTACTGCGAGGCATCGACTGGCTCACAAGGATCTGTAACGGTTAACTTTGTGTTCGGGTCCATCGGCGAAGTAATAGGCTTGCAGTTCTCCATCCCAAAGGCCTCAAGCAACTCATGAACATACCGCTGCTGAGAGACGAAAAACCCCCTCTGGGTCTGCCAGATCTCCAATCCCAAGAAGAAGTGGAGTAAGCCTAAGTCGGTCATCTCAAACTCCTTTGACAAGGCAGCCTTCGTCACTCCAATGTGCTCCACATGACCGCCGGTGAGAATGAGATCATCCACATAAAGGATGATGAGTGTGACCATGCCGCGTTCCCGAAAGAGATACAGGTTCGGATCTGCAACCGATCTTTGAAATCTAGTCCGAATAAAGAAGGAATCAATCTTCTGATTCCAAGCCCGTGGAGCCTGCTTAAGACCATACAAGGCCTTACGTAACCTGTAAACCATCCCTTCCGATCCTGGAACAATAAAGCCTGGAGGCTGCTCAACGTACACCTCCTCCTGCAGGTCACCATTAAGGAACGCCGATTTTACATCCATCTGGTACACGGGCCACCTCTGAGAAGAAGCAAGGGCAAGAACGGTCTGAATTGTGGTCATCCGCGCTGTCGGTGCAAAGGTATCCTCGTAGTCGATACCTGGCCGCTGAGCATAACCCTTAGCCACGAGCCTGGCTTTGTGTTTGTCCACCGACCCATCAGCCGCGTACTTGGTCTTAAAGACCCATTTGACACCAATGACTGACCGCTTCGACGGCCTCGGTACCAACTCCCAAGTGTTGTTCTTCTCGATGGCGTCTAGTTCCACCTGCATGGCTTCCCTCCAAGTATCCTGTGAAAGGGCTTCCTTCACGGAAGTGGGCTCTTTATCCCGCATGATACGAGACATAAGAGCATAGTTCACCTGAAGTAGCTCCGCCGTGTTGCTTTTATCTCGAACTCGATGTGATCTTCGAGGGCCGTCCTCTGTGGTCCACTCGGAGGGTAGCTCCGTGACACCTGACTCCCGAAGGGTGTCTAACAACCACCTAGGTACTCGAACAGATCGTGGAGCCTCCTGTGGTCTCGGGGGCTCAACTCCAGCTGCGGGCTCAACCTCCTGTGATGACTGAGGTGGATCAACTGGAGTGGTAGACTGGGAATCATCATCAGACTCCTCTGGATCTCCAAGAAGTGGCGGCTCCTCGACAGTGGATGCTGGAACATGCTCGTCAAAGACCACATCCCGGCTGACAACAATCTCGTTCCTCTCTGGATCATACAACCTGTATCCCTTGGAAAGAGAGTTATACCCCACAAATACCAGCTTGCGGGACTTGGAGTCAAGCTTCCCCCTCTGCTTCTTCGGAATATGTACATACGCGTCACTCCCAAAGACACGGAAGTGCGAGACATCGGGTTTCCTGCCAAAATATGCCTCAAATGGAGTCATATGGGGTACAGAAGTCGTCGGAGAGCGGTTAATGGTATGGACAGCTGTTGCCACAGCCTCATCCCAAAGTGGACGAGGAAGATCTCGATGCTCCAGCATGGTCCTCGCCATCTCCACCACAGTCCTGTTCTTACGTTCAACAACTCCATTCTCCGAAGGTGATCCTGTATTGGCCAATTCCCTCTTGATGCCATGATCTGCACAAAACCGGAAAAATACAGTCGAGGAGAATTCACCTCCTTTGTCAGCCCTAAGAGTCTTGACCTGGAATCCAGACTCTTTCTCCACCATCACGTGCCAATCCTTGAACCGAGCAAAAGCCTGGTCCTTCTGTGAAAGAAAGTAGACCCACCGTGAATCTGGTACAATCATCAACAAGCAGCATGAAGTAGAGAGATCCTCCCAAGGATGGTATCTGCTGTGGTCCACACAAGTCAGTGTGAATCAACTCCAAAGGTTTCGAAGCCCGCCTGGAAGCCTGCTTCGGAAAGGATTCCCTGTGCTGCTTACCACGTATGCAAGAACTGCAGCGTCCTTGCCTACTACCAACATCTGGCAAGCCAACCACCATCTGGTCCCGGAAGGCGCGCCGCAAAACATCCACATTTAAGTGGCCAAAACGAAAGTGCCACAAATCTTAGACCTGAGAGCCTGTCAGTGAGGAGAGTGCAGAGAGCTTGTAGATGCCGTTCTCCACACCGCCTTCCCAAACAACTTTGCCTGTCTCACGGTCCCTCAGAGCAACTGAATGCTCCTCAAATTCCACCCGAAAGCCAGTCTTGCATACCTCATGCACTGACAAAAGATGAAAGCCCAGAGCAGGGACATAAAGGACACGGGAAGCATGCTTGCCCCCCTTGCCGTCGGGAATAATCTCCATCCGGCCCTCACTATGTATCGGAATAGTGGAGTTATCGCCAATAAAAATACGACCTGACTGCCGTTTCAGATCCAGGAAGAAGTCACGGGATGGAGTCATGTGCCTGGAAGCACCACTGTCGAGAATCCATTCCCGGGTATCCTTTGCGGTGAAGCCAACTGCCTCCTCGCTCGAAGATGATGAAGCATCGGAGTCCACCATCTCCAAGTGCACAAATGCCGGAGTCTTCGCAGCTGAGGCTGAGGACTCAGCACTCTTCCCTGTCCGCTCAGGACACTTCCTCCAGTAGTGGCCTTTCTCGCCACAATCATTACACGATCTTTCGGCCTTCAGCTTCTCTCGTTCTGGATCAGGCTTCTTCTCGGAAGACTTCTCCGGTGAAGCCTTCCCTTTGTTCTTGTTGGTATTACGGCCTTTCGATCGTTGGCCAGTTAAGGCCTCCGAACCTCCGCCGTGAGGAGGGTTCGTGAAACATTCCTCCTGCAGGGTCCAAGACCATTGGCACAAGCTCCTCCCAAGTAATGGTGCTGAGCCTGCCACTAGTGATCAACGAGGAATAGAAAGCAGAATACTGACCAGGCAAGTGGGAAAGTAACGTGATGGCCATATCTTTGGATGATATCTCTTTCCCAGCTTGAAGGACTTCCTGCTGAAGGGCCTGCAGCTTGTTAATGTGTTCCCGCATCGTCGAAGACTTTGCAGGGTTCATAACCCGCATCTGCACTTCCAAGGATATCCGCTTCATGGGTGACACCCTGTTGTACAAAGAAGCCAAGTGCTCCCATATGCCTCTCGCCAGCGTCATGTGCTTCACATGGTTAATCACCTGTGGTGTGCAATTGAGGAATATAAACGACCGGACCCTGGTGTTGACACGGTCCCACATGTGTGCCTGTGCCTCGCGGTCCTTCCTCGTCGATAATAACTCCCCTTCCTCAGCTTCCGGCCGTGGCACACCTATGATAATAAAATCAGCAAGATCATATGACTCCAGAACTGACTCCATCATGACCTTCCATATGCCGTAATTGGACCCGTCCAACTGCCGATCCACTGGGAACGTGGGGAGAGTCGGAATCTTCACGTGCTTCTCAGCCATCTCTAGTAAATCTGCCATCTCGGAGAGTATCCTGAAAGGGTGGGTGGATGGGAAAAAATCTGAAAATCAGAAATGTCCAGCCCCTTTGCCCGCCTTCCTCTTGCACCTTCTCTTCCCGTTCAGCCCGAAACAGTCCACCGATCAGCAACCTGTTGCTCCCCCTCTTGCTCAGAAAAACGCCCAAGATCTCCTAGAGCCTAGGGCTCTGATACCATGTCAGAATATGCAGCGGAAATGACAACCAAACTTGGGTAGACAAGAGCAAGTAGACTGCAGAAAATAATCAGCACAAGAAACACAGAGAGATAGGTGTGTAAACTCTTCTCTATACACAAGATCCCGAAAAACTGAATGAGAAAGTGGTGGGGGCTGAGGGGCAATATATACATCTCCATATGAGCAGTCGGCCAGCTCCAGAAGGTGCCCACGACTGTGTAAAATGTCCACGACTGCTGAAAATAGCAGTCGGCCAGCTACAGATGCCTACGCCTGAGCAGATCAAGTCGGCCAGCACTCCTACAGCCCACGACTGATGCAGATGCAGTCGGCCAGCTTCAGAGTGCTCCTGGCATCACCTGGCAGCCCTCCAGCCACTAGGAAAAAATGGGAAAAAATACGGGGAGTGTGGAAAAATGATATACGGGCGGGCACACCCACAACAGAGGCCCTGGTGTATACAAATAGACAGGAGATGACTTCTAACATAGTCTCCCAGCCTTAGATGTCAGGGTATAGAGCATGTTACAGCATGTAGTTACCTTGGTACATGGGCCAGCCTATTGGCCAGCCCACAGGGCATAGCAACACATGGGCTTATGGGCTTATGGGCTAGGCCATTGGCCAGCCCATGGGAGAGCCCTAAGTACCAGTCGGCAGCCTGTATGGGGCTAGGAGCCCTATTGGCCAGTTGGGGACAGTAGTCGGCTTCTGATGCCACAGCAGCGAGAATCTCACAAAAGACCAAGCCCAGCATTTAATGCTTGTAAGACCAGGTCGTGAGCTTCTGTAAACTGGCCAACAGTCATATGTTTCCACTGAACAGCAGCCTGGACCCATATAAAAGCAGCCCCTCATTCCATTGCATCAATCCATCTCATAAATCAGTACTCTCATAGAACCCAGTGCTGATATATATGCTTGAAGACCTTGGTCTTTGCAAGCACAAATCACAGGCAAGCACCTAGTTCGTCAGTCGACAGGCAGCTCTGAAGTTTGCTTCAGCAGTAGTGCATCTCCCTTCGCAAATCTGGGTGTGCATAAGGCTATCCAAAGTGGCTTCAAAGTTCATGCCACTTGATGGTTTAGCAGACGTCTAGTCTAAATGTCCTTGCATTTGGCAGCCTCCGTTAGGCAAGTCTTAGTAAGTTCTCTGCATTGTAATAGTTCTCCAAAGTAATATAAGCAAATACTTCTGCTTGCTGGGGCGGGCCCGTCAGTGGGTAAATTGGGACCCAGTATCGTGTTGTCTTTGCTTCTTCTCTCTCTCTCTCTCTCTCTCTCTCTCTCATGTGCACAGTGTGTATCTACCGTGTGCTACACGCACACAAGACTAGCTTCGAGGTTTGGGGAAGCTTGGAGCTAGGCACAGGCTGATTGGCGAGCTGAGTTAGGGATAGACTAACGGGCGGGCACCCAAGTATGGACGGGCAGGCGCCCAAGTGTGGACGCCCGATGACCGGCCAAGAGCCTATAAAAGGGTGGCCAAGGTTAGTCATTAGTCATATATAGAGTCTCGCGTGATTTGTGAGAGCTCTATGGTCTGGAGCCTGGATCTAGTGCAGACGTGCACCTGCTTTACGCAGCCGAGGCCGGTAGCAATCTCGAGGCACGCTCTGATACCACTGTCAAATCGCCACCGGATCTCCTCGTGGAACACTCCTGGTACGAGACTCGAAACCTGCAAACAAACAAACAACATGGGGGTGCAGGCCTGACTCACCTCTCAACCATGACAGTCGTGGGCAAGCCCACAGTCTTGGCTGTCCCCACCGAGCCACGAGCTCAGCTAACTAGGTTGACGTACCGACCAATCTCCTCCTCGCGACGTCCCATACCGCCACGAAGCTACCCTCGCGGGCCTCGAGATTGGTCGGTACGTCAACCTAGTTAGCTCAGCTCCTGGCTCGGTGGGGACAACCAAGACTGTGGGCTTGCCCACGGCTGTCATGGTTGGGAGGTGAGTCAGGCCTGCACCCCCATGTTGTTAGTTTGTTTGCAGGTTTCGAGTCTCGTACCAGGAGCGTTCCACGAGGAGATCCGGTGGGGATTTGACAGTGGTATCAGAGCGTGCCTCGTGAACGAGCAAGTCAGTAGGTAGAGAAGATGAGGTCGAAGAAAGGTATGTGTTCAAGAAGCTTGCTGTTTTGTTTATGCATGCTGCTGTTTTTTTTCAGTTAGTATGTGCTTTTTTCATCAAAGAACCGAGAAGGTGGTCTAGTAGGGTTGATTTGCTTTGCAAGAAGAAGGCTGAAGATTCGTGTTTGTGCAATCGCATGAATAGTTGAGAGAGAAAAAAAAAGCAAAAAAGCCAGTCGGCTATTGTTGTAAGAGAAAAAGAGAGAGAGTGAGAAAGGATCGCCGGCTGTTGTATGCGCAGGGTACTGCTGGCTGGGACTTGCACGCAGGCAGTGGGCGCAGGCATATAGGCAGGCATGCTCCGGTGCGCAGGCAGGCAGGCTCCGTACGCAGGCAGGCAGCCAAGTAGGCAGGCGGCCAAGCCTACGCAGCGCAGGCAGGCAGGTGGCCATGCCTATGCGCAGTCGGCAAAGCTTGTGCGCAAGCGTGCAGCGTGGACAGGTAGCCGTGCGCAGGCAGCCACGCCTTTGCGCAGACGGCAAGGCATGAGCGCAGGCGTCGGCGACTTCAGTCCCACGCAAGCGACTTCACGCCACGCAGGCGGCAGGTGGCGCTATTTTCAGGTGGGCATAGCAAAAACACGAAAGCATACCAGTGTTCGAATTTAGTTTTTGTTTTTTTGAAAAAAAAAAACAAAACATACGCTTTGCTTTCGTTTTTTGGATTAAACTTTATTAAAAGGTTTAAAGACCCATTTAAAGTTTAAAGGTCCCCTCTAAGGTTTAAAGGTGTTTTTTTTTAAAAGAAAGCAGAATATATATATATATATATATATATATATATATATATATATATATATATATATATATATATATATAAACACAAAAGCAAAAGCTCAAGTAGCTTTTGGGGACAGTTATATAAACCCCTTAAGTGGACCTCTTGCCACACATCTCTCGAGTTTTCAAGCTCT
Source organism: Cibotium barometz (assembly GCF_041138505.1). Taxonomy (NCBI): domain Eukaryota; kingdom Viridiplantae; phylum Streptophyta; class Polypodiopsida; order Cyatheales; family Cibotiaceae; genus Cibotium; species Cibotium barometz. The sequence goes on along the minus strand of NC_141057.1, from coordinate 59,446,305 downwards.
CAAGCTCTCCAGTTCCCTCGCACTTTTATTGTGCAAAGATCGAATTTTCTCTCCACTTGCCCTCTTCATGATGTCGACCCAAGAATCGGAGTTGGATCCCCTTGTCGAATGCGAAGGCTTGCCGGCTACGGAAGATACCGATGCCGATCTTTTTGACGATTATGTGTCAAAATCAGATTTCCAAGAGTTCAAAGTTGCTCTCGAAGCTTCTTCTTCGGAACGTTAGGCACAAATCGCCGCCCAGATATAAGCTTTGCAGAACTCCATCTCTCTTGACCACTATCCTCTCTACTCTTTCGGGTATGGATACCTTGGCCTCTGCTTTAGGCCCCAATATTACTCCGGAACCGTTCGGGGGCGAGCAAAAGCAGCGTACCAAGGAGATCGTGGACACTTGGCTACATAAGTGGCAGGTCCATTTTCAGTTTCATTTATATGATGATGGAAAAAAGATCCAGTTAGTAGCAGGTTTCCTCTCAGGCAAAGCTTTGCTTTGGTGGAAGGAACTTTGCCCTAAGCCAACAACTTGGGCACAATTCGAAGACGTCTTCAAGAAGAAATTCCTCAAGAAAGAGGATGATTATGATGTTGTTGCCCGGTTTACAGCTTTGACCATGACCTCGCAGTACCTCACTTATGAGGTCTACCTCCAGAAGTTTAGGGACTTGCAAATGAAAGCTACAAAGATGGATCCCACTACTCTTTTGGGGTTCTTCGTAGGTGGTTTACTAGACTCATACCGTTTACAGGTTAAAAATAACAAATGCAAAACATTGGACGAGGCCATTCATTCAACTCGTATCTATGATGACACAATGGTCTCTTCCAAGTCGAAACTCGTTACCGAGCAGGGAACAAGCATAAAAGAAAGTTCTCTGCACCTATGGCTAACATGATTGAAGAAAAGTCTTCGGACCAACCTTCGAAGAATTCAAGTTCGACACCAGCGAAGAAGAAATGACTCCTTAAAGCTTTGAAGCTCAAGAAGGAGGGACGACGTTTTATCTGCGAAGAAGAAGGACACATGCGTAACGAGTGCCCAAAGCAAAAGGGTGCAAAGACCAATGCAGGACCCAAGCCAAAGGCAGCTAACCAGTTGTCTTTGACAGGTACGTCAGTTACTGTACTTTCTCGCCCTAGTATATGCTCTGATTGTCTGTTCAACTCTAAAGTATTTGGCTTGCATGATCTTCTCCGAGTTTATGGAGAAGTGAATGGCCATAGAATTCACATTCTTCTAGACCCTGGCAGCTCACACAACTTTGTTAACTACAAACTTGTGTAGAAATTGAGTCTTGATACGACACCCAGCGATCATACCTATGAGGTACGCCGACCTGCGGGAAGGCAAGTATGGGATCGAAAGGTGGGGATGCTACCAATCTGGATTCAGTGTAAAGCTTTTATAGCTTTATTAACATGATTAAGACTTAATTAACAAACATAAGACAAATGTTGCAAGAAAGATTGAGTTGAGTTATTTGCATTGAGACAGGGGCCTTTCTTAAATAGAGGCCGAAAGGGTACAAGTGAAGAGACACATCCCTGGGAAGGGGTGTGGCTCTTGAGTCAACGGTTGTCCTTTGGACTTCGGGTTGTGCCTCTTAATGAATAGACATGTCCTTTGATAGTGACCCATGTGTAAGGGTGTGATCCTTCACAGGTGTCCTTTCAGTTAATAAGAGATTAAGGAGTAATTAAGGAGAGATTAAGAGAGTTAGTCACAATCGTGACATTCCCTCCTACTTAAAATAAGACTCCGGCTAAGAAGAGATGGTTGTCTTTGAAAGAATTCCCGAAGAAGTTCTGGATATTCCTGTAAGTCTTCATCACTTTGCCAAGTAGAGTCGGAATCATCAAGATCTCTCCATTTAACCAAAAATTCTGTAGTGAGTTTATGTTGTGTTTCTTTCTGTCTGACATCAAGAATTATCTCTGGAATTAAGAGTATGTGTTCATCTTCGATTTCTGGAACATAATCTAATCCAAATGATCTATAACTGGAGAATCACCGTCCACAAACTTCTTGAGCCAAGAAATGTGGAAAGTTGGATGAATTCTATCCCAAGAAGGTTGTAATTCCAACTTATAACTGAGAGATGAGTTCTTAATAATACGAAAGGGTCCATAATATCTTGGGCGAAGCTTTGGGAAAATTGATTTCACTGTCTTGTATCGATGAGGGGCAATATATAATAATACCAAGTCTCCTTGAAATTCAATGTGACGCTTATTAGCAGTGCGTTGATATTGCTCTTGGACGCTGATCATCTTATCCTTAATTTGTAATAGAATATCTTGCATTTTCTGAATGAGGTGGTCTGCTAAAGCCACTTTATGTTGAAGAACAAAGTTGGCAGGAATAAGGAGAGTATGGCCATAAGCTGCTTCAAAAGGTGTCATTCCAATAGCTGAATGATAAGAATTATTATAAGCAAATTTCACCAAAGGTAAATATTCTTCCCATGAAGCTAATCGAGACTGAACATAATGTCGTAGCATTTCTTCCAGAATTTGATTAACTCGTTCCGTTTGTCCATCTGTCTGAGGATGATAAGCACAGCTAAAGAGTAAATTTGTACCAAGAGACTTGAATATCGAAGTCCAAAAATGTCCTGTAAACTTTGGATCTCGATCCGAAACGATAGATTTTGGCAATCCATGGAGTTTGAAGATATACTGTATAAATAGTACTGCAATATCTGAAGCTTGGGCTGCTTTCTTGTACGGGATGAAATGTGTCATTTTAGAAAATCTATCAACCACCACAAGAATCTGTGTATTGCCTTTAGAAGAACGTGGCAATGAAGTGATAAAATCCATACTAATACTTTCCCAGCGTTCATTGGGAACTGGAAGTGGTTGACGAAGACCAGCTGGAACTTGTCTGCTAGCTTTCATACGTTGGCATGAGAGACACGCTGTAACAAACTTAATAACATCTTGCTTCATTTGAGGCCAATAGTATGTAGCTGTCAAAAGACGATAAGTCTTGTTGATGCCTGGGTGTGCAGCATAAGTGACCTCGTGATGTTCTTTCTTTCACCAATACTCTTCGAACATGAGTATCATGAGGTACACTAATACGGTCCTGATAATATAATAAACCATCTACTATTGTATATGCTCCATAAATCTTTAAGTCGGAAGGAGTCGCATTCTGAGAATTGAGAATTCGAAATGCATTTCCAAAATCACGATCTGTTGAATAACGGTCCTTGAAACTTTGAGGAATATCCATTTCAATTGTAGAAATAGCCAAGACCGAAGCTGACAGCATACTGAGGGCATCCGCAACCAATATTGGTAAGACCAAGAACATACTCAATTGTCATATGAAAATTGGCTAAGAATTCGATCCAACGTGCTTGCCTAGCATTCATAACTGGCTGCGCGAAGATATATTTCAAAGAATGATACTGAATCCGCACCAAGGAGATAATGTTTCCATGCATGATAGGCATGAACAATAGCTAAAATTCCTTGTCATATATCGGGTATCTTCCTTGAATTGCAGAGTGCTTATGACTGTCAAACGCAATAGCACGTCCTTGTTGCATTAAGACGGCACCAGTGGCAATATCAGAAGCATTCGTGTAAACATCAAAGGGGAGAGTAGGGTCTGGAATAGCCATGACAGGAGTTGTTGTCAAAGTTGTCTTTAAATTTGCAAAAGCTTGTGTTGCGGCTTCAATCCATTGGAATGCAGGAGCGGACTTCAAAAGTTCGGTGAGAGGAGCAGCTATTTCGGAAAATCGATGAACCTTTGTGTGATAGAAATTGGCAAGTTCCAAAAAAGAACGAACATCATGGATGTTTGTGGGAGTTGGCCAATTGACAATAACTTGTATTTTCTTTGGATCCACGGAAATTCCGTCTGCTGAAACAACATGTCCAAGGTATTCAAAGGATGTCTTAAAGAATTCACTTTTGCCTGGATTAATATAAAGAGCATTGTCTCGAAGCACCTGGAAAACGATCTTAAGATGTGCCTTGTGGTCTTCCATATTACGACTGAACACCAGGATGTCGTCAAGATAAATAATGACGAACTTGTCCAAAAAAGGACGAAAAAGATCATTCATCAGACTCATAAATGTTGCAGGGGCATTGGTTAACCCGAATGGCATGACCATGTACTTGTAATGACCATATTTTGTGCGAAAAGCTGTCTTATATTTATCACCTTCGCGAAAAGTTGTCTTTTATTTATCACCTTCGCGAATGCGAATTTGATGATATCCAGACTTAAGATCAATTTTGGAGAAGACCTTTGCATGGAGCAATTGATCAAATAATTCATCAATGCGTGGAAGAGGATACTTATTCTTGATAATTAACTTATTAAGGACACGATAGTCGATGCAAAGACGCATAGACTTATCCTTCTTTTTCACCAAAAGCACTGGAGCTCCAAAAGGGCTTTTACTTGGTCGAATATGTTCTTTCTCCAAAAGTTCAGTAAGTTGTCGCTGTATCTCCTGAGATTCCGTAAAAGAAACTCGATATGGAGCACGAGTAGGTGGAGCACTGCCAGGTCGACTGGTTGACGAGGTGGGAGGACCGCAGGAAGCTCTTGAGGAAAAAGATCCAAGTATGGAGCAAAGAAAAGTTGCCTGAGATACGTCACCTTTGTATCTATGTCCTCGGGAGGGTCGTTGGCTGAATAGACCATCAAAAGTGCTGAGGAACAACCACTCTTGCGGACCCACCGTTTCACTTGAAGAGCTGAAAGGGTTGGTGTAGAAGGTTAGTCTCTGATTCCTTCGAGAGCCACAAGCATACCATTTTGAGCAAATTGTATAGAATGGTTCCGGAAACTGATCAGGGGATCATATTGATACAGCCATTCTTGACCAAGGATCATATCATAATGTACCAAATTCATGACTTGGAAATCCAATTTGTCACGATAGTGCTGAAGTCGAAAGGAGAGGTGTTTGGCAATGGTGTTACACGAGGATGTGGAACCATCGGCAAGCTCTACTTCATAAACAATAGTACTTGGAGAAGTCCGAATCTTCAATCTCTGAGTCAAGGTGGTTCCCACAAAATTATGAGAACACCTACTGTCAATGAGCACCTGAATAGGGTGACTGGAAATAGAACCTTGAAGAACCAAAACCTGAGTAGACCGGTGAGGCAACTGTGAAGAGGCAGTTTGTGCTGTAGCAGTAGCGGTAATTACTGAAGCATGTGCAATAGCATGGTGATTACTGCACGCTTTCCTTTGTCAGCAACTAGGGGTTTCTCCGCAGAAATGGGGGGTTCAGCATTAGAATTCTGTCGATGGGTTGGTCTTTTGGGGCACTCAAACCAACGATGAGGTCCATTACAAATTGTGCACAATCCTGTCTTTTGTTGATCCCGTCCAGAAGGAACAGTAGAAGGACGAGGATTGCGAGATTGGTCACGTCTTTGGTCCCGTCCACGATCCGAACTGCGTGGTTGGAAGGAGTTAGAACGTCGGAACCGAAAAGAGGACGATCCTTCTGATCGGCGAGGGTGTTGAGAATTATTCCATTGGGGATTAGGCCGGGAGGTAGAAGAGCTAGATGACTCTCTGCGACTATCTCGGTTCATACGAGATCGGTTGGCTTTCTGAAAGTCATTAGCTCGACCGGAAGAGGCCGGATTTCGAGAATTAATGTCTGCAATGCGCTTATGGCATCGGCAAGATCGACAGGGTCATATTTCTGAACATCGGCACGCAGTGTGGGGTTAAGCCCTTCAACAAAGGCATGAAGTTCGTCCGCTGGGGACAAAGAATCAATCTCCCAGTATCAAGTTGGTGAACTGGGAGATATAAGAGGCCAAGGAACCAGTTTGGTCCAAATGGCGTAAGCGAGTACGGGCTTGGAAATCCGCATTGGCAGGTATGAACTGCTTACGGAGGACCCGCTCGATTTTTTTCCACACGTTGTAACCGTTTTTCAGAGTGCTGTCGTGGTTGCCACCATAATAAAGCAGTGTCTTTGAGGAGGGATACCGCAAAAGTCACCTTTTTGGAGTCAGAAAGGGTCATGGTTTCAAAGTATAACTGCAGTTTGTAGAGCCATTGGTCTAAGATGCGCTTATTGCGTTGACCACCATAAGAGTCAGGGGGTTTAATTTCCAATTTCTTTGTTTTACTGGCTTGTAAAGGACCATAAAGAGTTTTAAGGTCGTCGCCTTCTACCTCGGAAGGAATGACGTCTTCGTCTGCTGGTACTGTTGCTGAAACATTTGCTGCTGGTACGGAACTTGTGTAGGAGTGGCGATCCGTGTGAAGCTGCTGGATCTGAGAGGCCAAGGATGCCATAGACTCTTGGAGTTGCTGCAAAGCTGACTGCCATTACGGAAGGGCTGGTATGTCAACAGGTTCTGCCATGAGAGGAGATGTTGATGTAGAGGCTTCAGGTTGATGAGGCTCTGGGGGTTATTGCTGCTGATGATGCCGCTGGGCTCTAGTAAGAACCATCGGCTGGAGGGTGCGGCATCTGGAAATCCCGAGAGGAGAGGCTACGTACTGGTGAAGCGGCTATAGACCATCCAGTATAGTAAGGGCAATCCTCTGGGACTGGGCTGGCACGAGAGTCTGCTACTGGAGAAGAAGGTACAGGAGTAGAGGCAACTACTGGTGTCAAGGGTGTATACTCCGGTGTAGAGGGGCGCACTGTGAATGAAGATGGATAAATGTCCTCAGAATAAGTGCAATATTCATGAAAAATGATGCTACACTCGGGGAGGATAGCGCCCAGATAAGGATGACGCCCGAGTATAAAACAATAATGATCCAGATCTTGTGCAGAAGTACGAACACGGATCACCCACACGTCGAATTCTCGGAGGTGAGAAGTCGGTGTGGCTATCTGTATGCGGTAATGAGTGGGCTGGAAAAAGGGGGGCACACTCACTGGAACAGGGGCTGGGACTGGTGGAGAAACACGGGTAGGAGAGGGCACTATGGACTGAGAGGGTGTATCCTGTAAATAACTGAAGTCATAGGTTTCCTCTGCCATAAGCCGTCGGAGAAGAGGGTAGTGTGTGTCCACGTGATCCCGTAAAAAGGGGTATTGGCCCCGGAGGAGTGGAGAGCCCGCAAAAGAATGAAATGGCGGGTTGTTGATATGTTAATACTCCACTTTATGTGAAATGTGTATACTCAAGAAAATTGAAAGATCACACCTGAAGGAGGTTGCCATAATAAATAGTATTGCTGGAGAAGAAGCACCAAGGTAGTAGCCGTCAAGCCGCGGAGAACACCAACATAGACCGCAGGAGCGTAGCAATGAAGAAGGCTGCTATCGAGGAAGGGAGGCGGCAGCAAGTTGGTGTGCAGAAGACCAAGGCAGGTGCCATTTCGTAGGAACCCGCAAGGTAAGTTTATGGTTTTTTTTTAAAAATGCGCTGGTCGGCTGGCCGTTGGGTTCTCCCTTTAAAAAAATAAATAAATGTGCTAGTTGGGAGCTGGCCGTTGGGTTCTCTTTTTTATTTTTTATTTTTGTGTGTGCACTGGTCGCTGCCGGGTTTCCTTGCGCTGGCGGGTTGCCGTTCGCTGGTCGGGTGGCCGTTGGCTGCTGGCTGCTGGCTGCCGGCTGCTCACGTGGCTGGTGGAAGCCACGTGTATAGAAGGCTTAAGTATAAGCCTTAAATCATAAGGCTTTTTTCTTTTTTTTGTGAAACGTCACGTTAAAAAAACGTGAACTGTTGCTTGTGAACAAGAAAGGTCGCATCCCTTGGCTTGGAGAACGATTCAGCCCGAAAGGATGCGCTCAAGACCTCTTAGAGGAACACGGGGCAGCATGCCAACACATTGATGCAACCCTTGTGTGAGTCTTTGCTTCCCATTGTTAAAAAAAAAAAAATTTGGGAAAAAATGCTTAATCAAGCAAAATTGGCAAAATTGGGTAAAATTAAATGGGACATTCTCTCATGTTCTTCCATTCAACACTTGCTACACCCAATTTGAGGGTTTGGGCGGGCTGATTTTAGGATTAGGGTTTGGACTGATTTTAGGATTAGGGTTAGTGTTTGGGCATCTCACAGGGCAGAAAAAAGTTTGCTCTGATACCACTGTAAAGCTTTTATAGCTTTATTAACATGATTTATTAATATGATTAAGACTTAATTAATAAACATAAGACAAATGCTGCAAGAAAGATTGAGTTGAGTTATTTGCATTGAGACAGGGGCCTTTCTTAAATAGAGGCCGAAAGGGTACAAGTGAAGAGACACATCCCTGGGAAGGGGTGTGGCTCTTGAGTCAACGGTTATGTCCTTTGGACTTAGGGGTGTGCCTTTTAATGAATAGACATGTCCTTTGATAGTGACCCATGTGTAAGGGTGTGATCCTTCACAGGTGTCCTTTCAGTTAATAAGAGATTAAGGAGTAATTAAGGAGAGATTAAGAGAGTTAGTCACAATCGTGATATTCAGGACTACAAAGATACTCTGGAATGCTATGTTATGCACCTAGAAAATGTAGACTTGTTATTAGGGATTGAGTGGTTTAAGACTCTTCAAGTCCAGATAGATTGGTCTAGTCATATTTTTTCTTTTCAGCATAGGAACACCCAGTATAGTATTTTAGGTGATTGTATACATCTCTCTCAGGGACCTTTTGTAAATATAGTTGATTTTGGAAATATAATGGATTCTTCTTTGTATACCGCTTTTCATTGTGTATTGATTCCACTTTCTTCCTTTCTCATCCCTTCTATGGATGTCAATGAATTAAGTGTGTTTGAAAGCAAAGAATTACAGAAGATACTTGATTCGTTTCAAGATGTATTTCTTAAGGAACTGCCAGCGGGTTTACCACCTGAACGGGCCGTAGATCATCGTATTGACTTGATCCCTGGTGCTCATCCTGTCAGTATTCCACCTTACAGGATGAGCCAAGCTGAGGAATATGAGTTGTTGGCTAAACAACTCGAAGATTATTTGAGGATGAGCCAGATCCGTCCAAGTAAATCACCTTGGGATGCACCTGTGTTGCTTAGGAGAAAGAAGGACAACACCTGGAGAATGTGTATAGATTATAAGAGATTGAACAAACTGACAATTAAGAACCATTATTCTCTCCCTAGATCAGATGACCTGATTGACCGGTTAGGAGGAGCGAAATATTTCACGAAGATAGATTTACGTACTGGCTATCACCAGATACGTATTCATGAAATGCATGTCAAAAGAACCGCCTTTCGGACTAGGTATGGCCATTACGAGTTTCTCGTATTACCTTTTGGGTTAACCAATACTCCAGTCACTTTCCAGCAAATGATGAACGATCTTTTTCGTGAATATTTGGGGAAATTTGTGGTGGTGTTTTTGGATGATATTTTGATATGTAGTCGTACTCTTGAGGATCATGTTAGACACCTCACGATTGTCTTATCTATTTTAAGACAGAATCGACTATATGCTAAGTTAAGTAAATGTGAGTTTTTTATAACAGACATCATTTACTTGGGACACAAGATCACTAGAGATGGATTGAGCATTGACTATGACCGAGTTCATAAGGTTCTGGATTGGTCTATACCGCGAACAGTTAAACAACTTCGTTCTTTTCTCGGTTTTGATGTTTTTCTTCGAAAATCTGTGTGGGAGTACTCTCAGCTCACAATACCGATGACCGACTTATTGAAAGGTCGTGGACGTAAGTCAAATCAGCCTATCACTTGGAATAACGATTTGGATATGGCCTTCAGACTTTTGAAAGATGAAGTCAAGGAAGCACCTATCTTAGCATTACCCGATCCTAGTCGGCCTTATGTTCTTGAAACTGATGCGAGTGACTATGCCATCAGGGTTGCTCTATTTCAAGATGGTAGACCGATTGCTTTTAAAAGCAAAAAACTAGACGACACTCAATCTCATTGGCCAACCCTTGAGAAAGAGCTTTATGCTGTGATTCATGCTCTCAAGGTTTGGAGACATTATTTATATGGCTCCAAGTTTGTGGTATTGACTAATCATTAGTCAATCAAGTATGTGTGTGATGCGGATGATTTGAGAGGAAGGAAAGCTCGCTGGGCTGAGTTAATGCAAGATTTTGATTTTGAGATTCGTTATAGAAAAGAGTCCATGAATAGTGTTGCAGATGCGCTTAGTCGAATTAGAGAGGTGAATACTTTGTCGTTCATTGAGATTTCTACCGACTTATTTCAGTCATTGAGAGGGCTTTGCAGGACTGATAGTAGGCCAGTGGATGATTCGAAATGGTTTACTATTCCGTAATGACAAAATTTATGTACCACAGATCCCGGACATTAGGTCCAAGATTCTTAAGGAGTGTCACAACGCCCCTTCTGCTGGCCACCTTGGGGTACACAGGACGCTATCGTTAGCGAAACACACTTTTTATTGGCCAAAGATGAAAGGGTATGTAGAAGATTATGTTCTCAAGTGTTAAATTTGTCAGGCAAATAAAGCTGAACGCTTTAGACAGGCTAGGTTGTTGCATCCTTTGCAAATCCCAGGTAATAAATGGGAAAGTATTTCCATGGATTTTATTACCGGATTGCCAAGAACACATCAAGGCCACGATTCTATTTGGGTTGTGGTAGATCGCTTGACAAAAATGGCTAGATTTTTACCGAACTGGAAGACTATTACAGCTACGCAATTAGCATGGCAGTTTATCGAGCAATTGTTTAGACTATACGGGCTACCGCAAGACATAGTCAGTGATAGGGACTCTAAGTTTATGAGTGATTTTTGGAAACTTGTTTTTGAGAAGTTGGAAACAACTTTGAATTTGAGTTCCTCAGATCATTCTCAATCTGATGGCCAGACTGAAAGAGTGAATCAGATTTTGGAGGATATGCTTCGAGCATATGTATCCAAAAGACAGAGTTCATGGGAGGATTATCTTCCTATGTTAGAATTTGCATATAACAGTACTAAGCATACGAGTACAGGTTTTAGTCCTTTCATGCTTATGTATGGTTTTCAACCTACATCACCTGTTACAGTAGGATTCTCAAGACTTCAGCATGATGCAGCACGTAATTTTTTGCTAGATATGCAAGAAATGTTACAAGTTGTGAAGGAATCTATTAGAAGTGCTCAAGACCGAGACAGATTTTATTCTAATAGACATCGTTCACTGAGAGAGTTCTTTGAAGGAACGATGGTATATTTGCGAGTTCCGAAAGATTCCGAGACTTAACGGATAGGTCGATCTTCGAAATTATCCCCTAGATACTGTGGACCATTTCGTATTACACGAAGAATTGGTTCAGTTGCATATGAATTGGATTTGCCTTCTCATGTGAAAGTTCATCCTGTATTTCATGTCAGTAGACTTAAGGAAGTACTGGGTGGAACAGACAAGTTAGTTACTCCTCAAGAAATTATAGATGTCGAGGACATGACATTTGTTCCGCACGAACCTGAAAAGATTCTTGGATTTCGTGAAAGAAGATTGCGTAATACGCTTATCACGGAATACAAGATCAAGTGGAAGGATCGTGTTGAGGAGGACGCTACATGGGAGACATTGACTACTCTTCAGAGAGATTACCCTGGCTTTTTAGTGAGCTCAGGAGTGAGCTCTTAGAGGAAGGGGAGAATGTCATGTGCACAGTGTGTATCTACCGTGTGCTACACGCACACAAGACTAGCTTCGAGGTTTGGGGAAGCTTGGAGCTAGACAGGCTGATTGGCGAGCTGAGTTAGGGATAGACTAACGGGCGGGCACCCAAGTATGGATGGACTGGCGCCCAAGTCTGAACGCCCGATGACCGGCCAAGAGTCTATAAAAGGGTGGCCAAGGTTAGTCATTAGTCATATATAGAGTCTCGCGTGATTTGTGAGAGCTCTATGGTCTGGAGCCTGGATTTAGTGCAGACGTGCACTTGCTTTACGCAGCCGAGGCTGGCAGCAATCCCGAGGCCCGCGAGGGTAGCTTCGTGGCGGTATGGGACGTCGCGAGGAGGAGATTGGTCGGTACGTCAATCTAGTTAGCTCAGCTTGTGGCTCGGTGGGGACAGCCAAGACTGTGGGCTTGCCCACGACTGTCATGGTTGGGAGGTGAGTCAGGCCTGCACCCCCATGTTGTTTGTTTGTTTGCAGGTTTCGAGTCTCGTACTAGGAGCGTTCCACGAGGAGATCCGGTGGGGATTTGACACTCACTCTAGCTCTACCTCCCATGTATAAAAGGTTGCTTCAGACTCACTTCATAAAGGTATAAAGAAGGTATTGTTGTGCGTTACACGATCTAGCCTGCTGCATGTTACATTGGTACTAGAGTCTCTGGTTGTGACCCAGCTTGACTACCTACGCGAGAGCAAAACCATGAACGGTAAAATTGAGGTTAGGGAAACCACTCTGCCATTCACCATGTCAGGCGAAGAAGAAAGAGGTTACCAAGAAGGCATCATTGTGGAAGAAAGTGTCCTTGAAGACACCACTGTAGAAGAAAGTGTCCCCAAAGACACAAGAAAAGAAGAAATGCTTTGGCAAAGCGCAACTATAATCCTTCAAGAGCTAATGGAAGAAAACAGGTTACTCAGGCTACAACTACAAGAAGCAAAAGAAAAAAAAGAACAGTTTAAAGAGCAGATTATGGAGTAGGGTCCCAAAAGTTTTCAGCATATGCTTCTTCTCATGGAGCAACAAAAAAGACGGGAACTTGATGAGGTGCAATAGATAGAGGAAACCAAACTTGATGAGGTGCAATAGATTTGGTTGAAGATCGATGCCAGCAGCATGCAGAACGCGCGGCGGGAGAATACCAATATAAGCTAGATCGAGAAGCCATGCAACTCTAGCATTAGCAGTTGCTAGCAAGCTTTCAGGCCAATTTTATGGCAACGCTTCCCAAAATGGCTCTTGGTCCTACCACCTCATCGGCTCCATAAACCATCGTCATACGACTTCAACCAAACTTCAATAAGTATGATGGTTAAGTGTGATCATTCTGCAGTTACACAGTTTATTCATCACTTTGTTGCATATTTTCCTTTGGCTAAAGTTTCAAATCCACAAGACAGTCCATTTGGCGGCTCCACACCTCACTGGAGAAGTCGTTAGTTGGTTGGTCAGGTCTGCACTAGGTACTTGGAACAGTAAAGACAGTAAGGACAATGAGTCTCAGAGCACCTCAGGCACCAAGAAAACCATAGAGGCTAAGCCTAAAAAGACGCCCGAGGAGAAGGCCAAGAGGGAATTATTGGAGGTTGTCTATAGCCAGAGGAGCAAAAGCGATACCAGATAGAGAATCGTTTTTTTTTGTGTGTCATCAAGTAGGCCATGGTAAGAGGGATTGCACAAAGTTATAGGCTTCTTGTAAAGTCTCCAAAGCATGCTCCTCTACCGTAGCCGCCGTTGACACTACATCCACTCTTCCATCTTCAAACACAAATGCCGTATAGTTGTTACCCTCTTTGAATCTAGTACCCCTAGTGGTATTTGATGATAAGCAGAACGGTGACACTGAAGGGCAGACAAAAGCTCTCATCTGTGCTTATGGCATAGCCAAGGGGCAACAATTCATTGTCCTATTTGACATGGACAGCTTGGTAGACGTCATCTCTGTCACGTGCATGCCTGTGCCATGGCTAATCTTCGGCATGAAAAGCATTAATCCCTGATCTAAGTCAGCATTAGGGCATCATTAGTAGTGTCACGACCCTGTGTTTTTCTCTAGACGGTATGCAGGTGTGCACGGGGACATGGTGGACAGTGTGAATGGCATCAGTTTGGAGTTGAAAAGGAAACCCATGTGTGGACAACCCGAAGTGTGAAGGGGACAAAGAGTTTCTCTCTAGACGGTATGCAGGTGTGCACGGGGACATGGTGGACAGTGTGAATGGCATCAGTTTGGAGTTGAAAAGGAAACCCATGTGTCGACAACCCCAAGTGTGAAGGGGACAAAGAGATTTTAATTTAAAAGGTTTTATAACCTTTGGTAGCCCAAAAAGCTAATTTGGGAGGCTTTCCTACTTTTGGAAAACACGCCTCTTTCTATCTCATGCTTTTTGGTAGACGCCTGCTGAATCTAAAGGGTGTGTTTTTTTTTTGAAGGAGCGCTGGGGAGCTGAAGCGACAGCTTATATTCTCTCTCTCTCTCTCTCTCTCCCTTTTGAGCTTGGCACACAGAGAGTTGGACTGCTCATACACGCTGGTTTCCTCCTTTGCACAGAGGCGGCTGCTGGACAGAGGAGCACATGTGGGATGGTTCTCCTTTGCAAGGACAGCAGGCTCTACAGGCTTTTGACAGGTTGCAGAAGGGAAGGTGTTAGGTGGCTTTGCTGGACTGGACTGGCTGCAGGCGGACTGAACAGCTGCTGCAGGTACAGGTGTCAGCATGCCATGCTCGTTGAGATATCGAGCTCATCTAGTGAGGCGGTGGACATTGATGACCCGCCTGGGGGATAGGCTCCATACTTACACCACTGGCATGGTTGGTGAGATCATGGGTGATCTGCGGCCAATGGGATGACAGGCTGTGTGACAGCCATTCTAGAGACTGGCATAGTTATAGCGCTAGCTCATTTAGTTGGGTTCACACTATAGAGAACCCTAGTATGTATTTGGTTGAGTATCTTTTCATATGGTGTACTCTTATCTTTGTATATGGCGTGTTGAGTGTTATGTGAAGAAGAAGAAGATTTTCAGCCTCTTACCTTGTGTGTTCTCTTTTAGGGTTTTGTGAGTGTGTGTGTGCTTGCAAGAGCTCAAACTCTCTTCCCTCGTGCATCTTTTCATGGTATCAGAGCCTGGTTCATGCTCAGGGCTGAGCTGCAAGCAAGAGAAGCACAGGAAGCGGTACGAGGGTAAGAGCTTCATCTACTCTTCCCTATTTGTGTTGGCGACTACACCCTTGTCGGGAGCTCTATGGGAGGCACCGGCAATCGATCTCTGATTGAGGAGCTTTCTTCGCAAGAGTAAAGCTATAGAGAAACTATAAGGTCCTATTGGACAGAGTTTTTTGGGCCAAAAACGCGTTTCGGGCGCGTTAGGACCTCCGTTTTTCGAAAAGCATGCGATTTCGAGCACTGCGGGTAAGTCATCGATTCTCTGCAAAACTCTGTTTTAAGAACTGCAGGAAGATAGATTGGTTGTGCAGACATTGTGTGTGCTGGTGTAGTACAGTACTGTTGCAGAAAATACAGCAGTTTGTGCAGGACAAACTAGAGTGCTGTTTCTGGTAAATTTGTGTGTCTGGCAAGATGTCAAATGATGGCATAAACCAGATAGTTGCTGAGAAGCTTGATACGAACAACTTCCATGCTTGGAGGTTCAGGTTGACAAATTTCTTGATGGGAAAGGGTTACTGGGACTATATAGAAGGTGAGCATGAAGAGGCACCGGAGATACCGGAGATCAATCCGATTGCTGCAGATGTGAAAGAGTTCAAGGATTGGAACCAAGGAGCCAGAAAAGTTATGTATTGGCTCTCTATCAGTATACAGGACACCATGATTGGGCACATACAGGATGCCAAGTCTCCCAAGGAGGCGTGGGACACCTTGGTAAAACTCTATGAAACGAATACCAAGGCACGAAAGATATAGTTGAAGAATGAACTTCATACTGTGGAGAAAAAGAGTATGTCCGTGAATGACTATGCATTGCAGGTCAAGGGTATTGTGGAATCCCTTGTATCTATTGGCGTTTCAGTAGATGATGATGATAAGGTGGAAGTCTGTCTACGTGGTCTCGGGCCACAATACAAGGCATTCAAGACGTTTATCCAGACTCGGAAAAACATTTCCGATTTCAGAGATTTGGTATCTATGTTGATTATAGAAGAGAAGAGCTTGGGTGAAGACCAACAGACTTTACAAAATAAAAACAGTTCAGAGCAACAGGCCTTCTACACAAGTTCAGGAAGAGGACGAGGTAGAGGAGGTTGTGGACGCGGCCAAGGAGGTGGCCGAACAGGTAATCAGAATTATGGCCAGCAGCAGCAGCAGCAACAGTCCCAGAATTCACAACAACAACAACACGTAGGTGGAAGAGGCCAATTCAGAGGTAGGGGGAGTCGAAGAGGTCGTGGAAATTGGCAAAGGCAGTATAATGATACACGTGGATGCTTTTATTGTGGTAAGCCTGGACATGTGCAGGCAGATTGTTATAAGAAGCAAGCTGACATGCAAAATGGAAAATTGCAGCAAAACAACTATGCATTCTCGAGCAGAAACAATGAGGATAATGAAAGGTTGTTTGTTATGCAGCATGTCGGTAATGTCATGTCTGAAAATGTTGAAGCAGCACATAAAGATGATGTATGGTACGCTGATTCAGGTGCTTCGAACCACATGACAAGTCATGGGGAGTGGTTCAAGGAGATGAAAAACCTTGAAAGACCAAGTTTTGTGGAAACAGGAGATGACACTGCTCATCCAATTGCCCGTGTTGGAGATGTGCCATTGTCTATGCAGGATGGCAAAGTGAAGTACCTTGCAGATATACTTCATGTTTCGAACATAACAAAGAATCTGGTTTCAGTTGGCCAGGGTTTGCAGGTTCAGTTTAACCCTGATGGCTGTTATGTTGAAGACTTTAAAGACAAGTGCGGGTTGGTTGCAAAAGGCAACAGAGTGAGCAGAATGTTTACATTGAATGTAAACATGCTTGAAGTGAATGCTGCGATGTTTGCAAACGGTTCAGGAATTGTTGCAGACACAGACATTTGGCATAAAAGAATTGGACATGTGAATGTGCAGAGAATGAAGTCTATGCAGACTAAAGAAATTGTGACAGGGTTGCCAAAGTTTAAAGTTGAAGATATGCAGAAAATATGTGAAGCATGCCAATTTGGAAAGCAAACAAAGCATGTATTTCCACGTGACAGAAATGTGAGCAGAAATGCAGTGGATGTTGTGCATTCAGATGTATGGGGTCCTACGAAGACCATATCTATGGGAGGCTGCAGGTATTATGTGACATTTATTGATGAGCACACAAGGAAAGTGTGGGTATACTTCATGAAGGAGAAGGGTGAGGTGTTCACTTATTTTCAGAATTTCAGAGTTATGGTTGAAAAGCAAACAGGGAAATATGTAAAGTGCCTAAGGTCAGATGGAGGGGGAGAGTACTTCTCCAATGAGTTCTTTGAATTTGGAGTTGTTGAGCGGAAAAACAGGCACATTGCTGAGATTGCACGAGCATTGATGGGAGAGAAGAATATGCCGCATAGCTATTGGACTGAGGCTGTTTTTACAGTAGTTTACATCATGAACAGGACTCCAACTGCAGCCATACATGATGTAACTCCAGAGGAGAGGTTTACTGGCAGAAAACCTGATTTGTCTCATATGAAAGTCTTTGGATGCATTGCATATGTGCATGTGCCAGATGTTTTTGATGAGATGAGCAGCTGGTAAGCTGCTGAAAAAGAAGCTGTTGGGGCTGATGTGAGTGAAAATGTGGTTGCACAGAATACAAGTCAGCAATCACAGTCTTTGAGTGGACCAGGAGAGTCCTCATCTAGTGGTTCAGTTGATAGATCATGGAGTGGCAGGTTGCGTCATAATACTAGTCCTGCAAATGTGATTAGTACATCACATAAAGGCAAAGAGAAAGTGATCGAGTCCTTAGTTTGCTTGATATTTCTGCAGGGCATTCTCATGTTGATGGAGAGTCTAGTGGCTCAAAGATGAGCTTTGATGAGAATCTTGGGATACCAGCTATGAGAACACCTGGTGTAAAGAAGGCTATGGAAGCCATGAATGCAAAGCTGCGAAGATCTGGGAGAGTGAAGAATCCTGTGCAGAGGTTTACCTATGATGGTTATGTGGCACATCACTATGCATACATGGCAAAAGTTGTACAGGTTGTAGAGTCCACATGCATTGATGAGGCTGTTGGAAATGTGTGTTGGGAGAAAGCTATGGATGAGGAGATGGATGCACTATATGGAAATGAGACTTGGGATTTAGTGCAATTGCCTGAAGGCAAGAAAGCCATTGGATGCAAGTGGGTGTACAAAGTAAAACATAACAGTGATGGAAGCATAAGCAGGTACAAGGCTAGATTGGTAGCCAAAGGATTATAACAGGACATTGATTATGAGGAAACTTTCAGTCCAGTTGCCAAGATGGCAACAGTGAGAGTTATGATAGCAGTGGCTGCGTCAAAGCAATGGTCTTTACATCAGATGGATGTAAAGAATGCATTCTTGCATGGGGATTTGCAGGAAGAGGTGTATATATTGCAGCCACTTGGTTATGAGGATGTGAGTCACCCTGAGCATGTTTGCAGGTTGAAGAAATCCTTGTATGGCTTAAAACAAGCACCAAGAGCATGGTCTGACAAGATTTCTAGATATCTTGTCACTATTGGCTTTCATGTAGCCAATGCAGATTTCTCGCTGTATGTGAGACACAGTGATAGAGGGGTTGTGCTTGTTGTCATCTATGTAGATGACCTGATCATTACGGGGGACCATGATGCAGAGATCTTTGATGTAAAGGCCACATCCGCTGCAGTGTAGGTTTCTTTTACTGGAATCAGATGGGCAACTTTGGTTAGTCTGTCAACTACCACGAAGATGGACTTGTAACCTGATTGCACTGAAGGTAGTCCAGTAATAAAATCCATACTGATACATTTCCACTTCATCTGGGGGTTGTCTAATGGATGTAACTTCCCAGGCATTTTTAGTCTCTCGGCTTTGACTTTCTAACATATCAGGCATTGACGTACATGATTAAGTACATCCTTTTTTAGTCCAGGCCAAAAGAAGCTTTTCTTTACAGACATGTAGGTCTTGATGAAACCTGGATGTCCTGTTATAAGGCTATCATGGGCTTCATTCAGAACTTGACCTTAGACAGAAGTTTGAGATGAAGGATCTAGGGGAGCTTAGATATTTTTTGGGCATTGAGGTGATTAGGTCACCACATGGTATTGGATTACTGCAGAGAGTATGGCTTAGACATGTTGTCCAAGTATGGTATGACAGGCTGTAAGCCTATCTCAGTGCCATTGGATCAGAATGGCAAGTTGAGTGCAGATTCAGGAGAGATTTTGGAGGATCCTACTATGTATAGGCGCATAGTAGGAAGCTTGATCTACATGACGATCACCAGGCCAGATTTGAGCTATGCTGTTGGGTTGGTGAGTCAGTTTATGCAGGTTCCTTGGAAGCCGCATTTGGATGCATTGAGACGCATACTGAGGTATGTGAGGTCTACTTTCCATTGTGGACTATTTTATGAAACTGGGACAGAGATATGTGTACATGGGTACACAGATGCTGATTGGGTTGGTAGTATCTCATATAGGAGATCTACTAGTGGCTTCATGTTTTCTTTGGGGAGTGCTGCTGTGACTTGGAGCAGCAAGAAGCAGTCTACGGTTGCTCTATCCAGTACAAAGGCTGAGTACAGAGGTGCTGCTATGGCAGCATGTGTGGTAGCTTGGTTGAGAAAGCTACTTGTAGATTTGGGTCTATCAATGGATAGACAAGTTGTCATTTTCTGTGACAACATTAGCAGTATACAGTTGGCCAGGAACCCAGTTTTTCAATAAATAAATCTCGCACAAAGCATATAGAGGTCCACTACCATTTTGTCAGGGAGAAGGTTTTGGCAGGAGACGTTGATCTTGTTTATGTCAGCACACAGGATCAGGTCGCTGACATCTTCACCAAAGCATTGGGTACAGAGAAGCTCCGCAGATTCAGGGCTTCGCTTGGTGTACATGAGATGGAGTTGAGCTCGAGGGGGAGTGTTGAGATATTGAGCTCATCTAGTGAGGCGGTGGACACTGACGACCCGCCTGGGGGATAGGCTCCACACTTACACCACTGGCATGGTTGGTGAGATCATGGGTGATATGCGGCCAGTGGGATGACAGGCTGTGTGACAGCCATTCTAGAGACTGGCATAGTTATAGCGCTAGCTTATTTAGGTGGGTTCACACTATAGAGAACCCTAGTATGTATTTGGTTGAGTACCTTTTTATATGGTGTACTCTTATCTTTGTATATGGTGTGTTGAGTGTTGTGAAGAAGAAGAAGATTTTCAGCCTGGCACCTTGTGTGTTCTCTTTTAGGGTTTTGTGAGTGTGTGTGTGCTTGCAAGAGCTCAAGGTCTCTTCCCCCCTGCATCTTTTCAATGCTCTCTCTCTCTCTCTCTCTCTCTCGGCAAACGAGCGGCTGCAGGCAACGCTGGATAGAGCAGTGCATGCTTTTCTCCACGCACAAGGGGAAAGTAGGCGGCTGCTGGACAGAGCAGTGCATGCTTTTCTCCACGCACAAGGGGAACTGTAGGCGGTTGGTGAACAAAACAGTACGTGCTTTTCTCCATGCGCAAGGGGGATCACAAGAGAATTGAATTTGCTCTATCTTTCTCTCTCTCTCTCTCTCAAAACGGGCAGTTCTGCAGCTAGGGCTGGTCGGGTAGAAGCAGCAGAGGTACGTGCTATTCTCGTGGGTGGCCAGGGGGCTGGTTTCTCTGGACATAAAGGTGGATAGGGGCTGGTTTTTCATGAACATAGACATCATGTCGATGGCGTTCAACTGATGGAACTTTCAGCTTCTCTTTGCTTTGGTTCGGGACTGTTTTGGAAAGGGTTTATGGACCGTTTCGTGGCAGTGCATGTGGCTACGAACATGAGCAATTCCGGGACTGTTTTTGTCACCAATTGGCCGACCATTTGGTCCATCTTCAGTTTTTGTGTCTCGTTCACTTGAGGCCAGGCCGGTGTCTCATGTGAAGAGGCCAGTATTTTGTTGACATGGACGGGAGCCGGATTGGTGCCACCCGTGTGTTAGCAGGATGGTGTCGTATGGACGGGAGCCAGACTGGTGCCACCCGTGTATGACCTGGACTGTGTTCGACCCATGGGATTGTCACGCCATGGAAGAGCCAGTATTCGTGCCGTGTTTTGCCTATGGGACTGTCACACCATAGGGAGACTCGTGCCTGGAACTGTGTCTTACCTATGGGACTGTCACTCCATAGGAAGACCAGGTTTTTATGTTTTACGTCGTGCCAATTTTGTGCCGACAGATATTTTGTACTTGTTCCATGAACGGGAGATATGTCCATGTTACTATTTGCACATGCACACATGATTTGCATGTTTGAAACTGTTTTCGCATGACATGTATTTTTGTGTTTGCCTGCTTGACGTGTTACTTACTGAGCGGGGACGCCTGCCAGTGAGTCGTGAAGTCTGCTCTGTATTCTGACGAGTTTTGGTGCATGTGAAAAGGTGGTAAGTATATCGCACATGTTGTTTTGATACTTTATTTCTAACCTTTTGATTTATAAGGTTACAGGTTCACACCCACTTAAAAGTGGGCATCCCCTTTGGGCACCCACTTAGGGGCCAAGGTGGGGAGCCCCACTTAAGTGAGTGTGGGGGTGGGCATGGTGACCTACCCACACTGGTCACCCACATGCAAGCGTGAAAATCACTTTAGTGTAACCCCACTTTAATTTTATAAAAAGAAAGCGACCACCTTTGGTAGTACATCCATCAGCGACCATCTCTATGTTGATTTGCTGGCTGACGATTGCGCTAATCCTCCAGGCGGCGACTGTGCTCTCTGCACTGCAAGCAAGCGCAACTCTCATCCAGGCGATTGGCTACTCCTTGCAGGTTGCGCTGCCTTCTCTTGCAGGCAGTGGCTGTGCATACTCTTCTACAGGCGCCTACCACATCTCCTCTCCTACAGGTGGGCTGCGCAGGTTGCAGCCAGGCGTAGCTGAACTGCACAGGCTGCCCTCTCTGCGCCAGCTATCTCAGGCGGCTGTTTATGGCTGGCAGGCAGACTGCAGGCGGTTCCTAGCAGACGGCTGCACTTCTCCCAGGCGATTGCATCCCCACCATCTGTAGGCGGCTGCTCATCATCTACTGACGTCTGCACATTCAAATTAGCCGGCTCCTCCACACAGTAGCCAAGCATCTTCTCTCTCGCCAGTGTGTAACCGATCCCGTCAAGTGGGAAAGACTCAGTTGGACACCTACACGTTTAATAGCACAACTTTAAAACCACAAATATGAAATGGACAACTTAAAACAACTTGAGAATTAAATGAACAGAAATGGAAAGATGGACACCAGCACTGGGGCCGGAACGGGCCGACCCCCCCCTCAATATATGATATATTTATTGGGAGTATTTAAAGAATACAATGCTCCATGGGTTCTGAGAACCAGATCATGTCCATGTACATATGAAAACAATACTAAACAAATAGCTCGAATTTCGATGTAGAAAAACTCGGAGCAGAACGACCACTAGTGTGGTCCAATCACTACGGTCCTGTGCTTTCACTGGACTCCGCGGAGAGCACCACACTGGTGTTCCGAGACCACGCACAGACAGGCGCTCTCGTACTAACGCCTGGCTCTCCCGATCTCAGCACCTTTGGACCGAGGTTCGCCCATATAGCTTGGACAACCCGGCACCGAACGGGTGTAGGCCGAGCGGGACGACTCTTTTACCAGATTTAAACATTAAATGCTTTACTCAAATCTAAAAATCACTTACTTGTAGTTGGTAGATAGAAGACCAATACTGGTAGTAGGATGAAGTCTTCCAGGTGTGCTGTGAAGTCTCCTTGTAGAACACCAATGGAAATAGTATGTACCACCTTGTAAGAGAAAACAGGCAGCACAGCCTGTAGGAGCAGCCGCTTGAAGGAGCAGCAATACAACAGCCACCGGGTAGAGGAGTAGGCGCCTGCAGGAGAAGGGGAGCAGCCCACTGAAGCTGGTCGCACAGTCGCAACAGCAAGGACAGCAAACTCCAGCCGTGTAGAGGGTGGTTTGCAGCCAGCCGCCTGGGGAGAGGCAGGTACAGCAGCGGCAGCAGAAGGTACAAAAGATGCTACCTGAACTGGGGGCAGCCGCCTGTGTGGAAGGTACCACAGCCTGCAGGAAAGCAGGCGCAAGGAAGAGCAGCCGCCTGGTTACAAATCTGCGCAGCCCACCAGTAGGAGAGGTGATGGGATAGGCGCCTGTAGAGGATTATGCGCAGCCAGCACAGAGTCAGCCGCCTGTAATGAATCAGGCGCAGCCAGCCTCAAGGAAGCATGCGCAACCTGTGTGTAGCACCTCCTGCAGCAAGCGCAGCAGAACTCCAGTCGCCTGATAGCTTACGAAGGGTGATGAAGCCACGCCAGGGAGAAAGCGATGCTTTTCACTTGAGAGAGAGGGATTTCTTTAATAAAATTAAAGTGAAGATTAACTCTTGTGATACCCACGCATGCATGTGGGGGGTTAGTGGGGGTAGGTGACCATGCCCACCCCCACACTCACTTAAAAGTGAGGCTCCCCACCTTGGCCCCAAAGTGGGTGCCCAAAGGGGGTGCCCACTTTTAAATAAGTGTGGACCCCTAACCTTATAAATCAAAGGGTTAGTATTTAAAACATTAAAACAAACATGTGCGACATACTTACCACCTGTTCACATGCACTGAAACTTGTCAGAATACAGGGCACACTTCACGACTCACTGGCAGGCGTCCCCGCTCAGTAAGTAACACGTCAAGCAGGCAAACACACGAATACATGTCATGCGAAAACAGTTTCAAACATGCAAAATATGTGTGCATGTGCAAAAAGTAACATGGACATATCTCCCGTTCATGGAACATGTACAAAATATCTGTCGGCACAAAACTGGCACGACATAAAAACATAAAAACCTGGTCTTCCTATGGAGTGACAATCCCATAGGTAAGACACAGTTCCAGGCACGAGTTTCCCTAGGTGTGACAGTCCCATAGGTAAAACACGGCACGAATACTGGCTCTTCCATGGCGTGACAGTCCCATGGATCGAACACAGTCCAGGTCATACACGGGTGGCACTGATCTGGCTCCCGTCCATACGACACCATCCTGCTAACACACGGGTGGCACCAGTCTGGCTCCCGTCCATGTCAGCAAAATACTGGCCTCTTCACACGAGACACTGGCCTGGCCTCAAGTGAACGAGACGCAAAAATGTGGGAATGGACCAAATGGTCGGCCAATTGGTGACATCCCCCCGGGCTTCTAAAGAGTTGACCTCAACTTAAAAGCCTCAAGATATGCCTGCAACAATTGCGGATAATCTGCAAAATAATCCTCATTTACCCACTTGGCATCAATAGGCAAATAATTTTTAAACTTCACAAGGTATCTCCTGGAAAGCTTTCCTGCAGGTAGCTTTCTCTCCTTGTGAAAAACAATCTCAAGCTCTTCAATTTCTGGCGGATCTTCTATGACAGGCTCATCAGGATCTGGCCCCACATATTTCCGAAATAGACTCACATGAAAAGCATTGTGAATCTTCCAATGACTAGGTAGAGCAAGCCTGTAGGACACTTCATTGATTTTGTGAATCACCTTGAAGGGTCCATAATAGCGAGGAGAAAGCTTAGGATATGATCCTTCTCGTCCTGGCCTCTTCCGAAGCCTAGCCTTCTCAAATTTCAGCAATACCCAATCACCTTCTTTGACTTCCATGTCCCTTCTATGCTTGTCAGCAGCCTTTTTATGCTTATCCTGAGATCTTGCAATGGCTGTCCGCACCTGACCAAAGGCAACATCCAAGTCACGAACATATTCATCAGCTGCAAAAATCTCATCCTTGGTACGAAGGATGGGTGGCAAGACCACTCTGCCATAAATAATCTCAAACGGAGCCTTTCCTGTGGAAGCATGGATTGTATTGTTGTAGGCAAACTCAACAAGTGGAAGATACTTCTCCCATGCACTCTTTTGATCTGCCACATAACACTTCAACAAATCCAACACAGCTGAATTTGCAGCTTCACTTTGGCCATCCGTTTGGGGATGATAAGCTGATGAAAACTCAAGCTTAGTACCCATATTATCAAACAAAGCCCTCCAAAATAGGCTTGTAGTCCTGGGATCTCTATCCCCAACAATGGATTTAGGCATACCATGATGCTTGAAAATATTAGCAAGAAAAAGCTTTACCATATGATCAGCTTTGATGGTTTTCTTGACGGGCAAGAAGTGAGCTTGCTTGCTAAACCTGTCCACAATAGTCCAAATAGCATCATTCCCATGCTGGGATCTAGGCAAATCCATAATAAAATCCATCGTGATACTTTCCCAAGGTTGCGAGGGAATAGGCAATGGCTGAAGCAAACCTGGAGGCTTTTGCCTGTCAAATTTCACCTTTTGGCAAGTAATACATGCACGCACATAAACCTCAATGTCTTTACGCATGCTTGGCCAAAAGAAATACCTCTGAATCATGCGTGTAGTAGGCATAATACCTCTATGACCAGCATAAGGTGGAGCATGACATTCGTCCATAACCTTTGGACGCAAATCCTTCACCACACATAGGCAATTATCCTTCATGAGATAACCCTCGTTGATAACATAAGAGGCATGTGAATGACCAGCCATCAAATCAGTCCATACATGGCAAAAATCAGCATCCAAATGATACAAATCTCTCATAGCAGATAGATCTCCATGAGAGGCCACTGAGACTGCAGCAATATAAGGCCTCCTAGATAGTGCATCGGCCACCACATTTTTCTTTCCTGGAGTATGCACAATCTGAAAATGAAACATGGAAAGAAAATTCGCCATTCTCATTTGCTTCTCTGAAAGCTTGGTTTGAGATAGAAAGTATCTCAAGCTTTGATGATCTGTCTTGACCACAAATTCAGCCCCAAGAAGATAGTGTTTCCAAATCTTTAAGGCATGAATTACAGCCAAGAGCTCTTTCTCATAGATATCCATATGAAGCTCAGCATCATGCAAACGACGGCTCTCGTATGCAACTGCATGTCCTTCTTGATTTAGGACAGCTCCTATGCAATCACCACAAGCATCACATTCAACCACGAATGACTTGTGCAAGTCAGGAACAATCAATACTGGACCACATATGATCGCATGCTTGAGCTGCAAGAAAGCATCCTGTTCCTTTGAAGTCCATTTGAACACAGTTTTCTTCTTCGTGAGATCATGTAGAGGAGTGGCAATCATAGCAAAATGCCTTATGAAACGCCTGTAGTACGAACATAATCCCAGAAAACTACGTACTTGATGTACGTTTTGCAATTCGGGCCAATTCCGAATAGTCTCTATCTTTGCAGGATCCATTGTAACTCCATTCTTGGATACAATATGTCCCAGATAATGAATCTCTGAAAGGAAAAACTCACTTTTCTTGGCATTGACGAAAAGTTTATGCTTCCGCAACTCTTCGAACACTGTGACCAAATGAGTTCTGTGTTCCTGCTCATTCTTGGAGAAAACCAAGATATCATCAAAGAAGACTCCTGTAAACTTGCGATGGGATCGGAATATCCTATCCATCATTCGATTAAAAGTAGCAGGAGCATTGGTGAGACCAAAAGGCATTACCAAGAATTCATATAATCCGAAGGCTGTCCTGAATGCAGTCTTATGGACATCTTGCGGCACCACTCGGATCTGGTGATAACCACTCTTCAAATCAAGTCTGCTAAAGCAAGCTGAGCCATCAAGCTTATCCAAGATATCATCAATACGTGGAATAGGAAATCTGTTCTTGATGGTAAGCTTGTTCAAAGCTCTATAGTCTACACACATACGGAATGATCCGTCCTTCTTTTGAACAAGAAGCACAGGAGAGCAGTAAGGTGAGGAACTGGGCTGAACCAAACCTTTCTCTAAAAGCTCATTAACGTGCTTCATAATTTCTTCTTGTTGTGCAGCACTCACTCGGTATGCGGGTTTGTTAGGTGGAGAACTACCTGGCACAAGATCTATGCAATGATCTTCGGGCCTTTGGGGAGGTAATTCACCTAGCAACAAGTCAGCAAAACAGTCTTTGAATGCATTGAGAAAATTCAGCCTATCATTAGACATAGCATCCACATTTTGATGATTTGGCACAAGACTATCACGCACAAAAACCAAGTACGCTGAAAGACTCTTTTTCATTGCTTTATTAATCTGGATGTGTGATACAACTGGGATAGAATCCCCTTCTTTGCCAGCATCAATAAAGTGCATGCGGCCTTTATGCATAAAAGAAATCATATTAGACTTATAGTCTTTGCGGGGCTCAAGCCTATGATGCCATGGCTTGCCCAACAATACATCACATCCATTCAGAGGAGCAACTAAGAAATGCTCATTGTCAAGGTAGCCCTGTATATGAATACGCAACTTTCCAATCAAAGGGGTAACCTGCACCTCTTTGCCAATAAATGCAGCTTCAGCTTCAATCTGAGGTCCCATGTTTTCAACCTCAATACCCAATGCAGCTGCCATTTGCATAGAGATGAAATTGTCAGTTGCACAGTCATCAAACATGAAGAGTGCGGGCTGATCCTTAACTTGCCCCCATGCCTTGCAAAGCATTCTCTCTTTAGCATCATGACCTGTATTACCTTGCACATCAGGAACTGCATGAACATTTGCTTTGGTATGCTTGTCCTCGTGCTTTGGTTTGCGATCTGGGCATTGCCGAAACATGTGGTCTTTGCTACCACAAGAAAAGCATTTTCCATCCTTAGCATATTGCTCTCTTTGCTCCGGGGTTAATCCAAATTTGTTCTTTCTTGGGCCCTGTTCTTTATTTTCAGCTTTACCACCCTTGTAAGGCTCCCGAAAGCTCTTTTTAGGTGGCTGTCCACCCTTTTGCTGATTTGGGGCAGCCTTGTCCTTTGCCTTGGAACCTCCTTGATCTTGCTTGATCTTGAGCACCAATTGCTCAGTAGCAAGGGCAGAAGCTGTGAGTTGTTGCAACGTATGTTTTGGGTGCAATTCAATACCCGATCTATAAGCAGGTTGCAATCCAGAACGAAACTTCCTCTTTCTTTCCTCCTCAGAGATTAGCATGAAGGGAGTCACTTCCAGCAACACTTTCCAAAATTTGTTCACATACTGTTGCACACTCTCATTATCTTTTTGTTCCAGCCTGTCCCACTTTTGAGTGAGAGTTTGCTCTGCATTGGGTGGCAGGAACTGAGCATAAAACCTATCTTTGAATTCCTTCCAAGTAGAGATGGGATCCTTGGTGATCTTTTCGGTGATCCACCAATGGGCAGCAGTGCCTTTCAGAAACATGCTAGCATGGCGCACCTTCGACTTTTCTGTAAAGTCTTCATCGCTAAAAGCAATGTCGAACTGTGCCACAAACGCTAACACCTTAGAAGCATCGTGTTCACCATGAAAGACATCAAATTTTACAGATTTATCACCTGCTTTGAACTCCTTGAGCTTCCTGGCATGAGGCTCATGGTCCTCTCTTTTTCTTTTCCCCTTATCCAACGGGGTAGCCCTATCTGCATGGGCTCCATGGGCCGTCAAAGAAGCTTCATGGGGCACGGTGGCATGTGCTCCACGAACTCGAAGCTCAGATGCATGTGACTTACCTGCATATGGCATAGTCTCTCCATGAGACAACTCAGAAGGCAAAATTTTTCTGGAAGCAGACTTGTCACCATGAGATACATATCTTGCATGCATGTGACTTTCGTGCCCTCCATGAGCACTGGCATACATAAATCTGTCGGGCTTAGTGCCTTGGGGAGAGGATGCATGACGAGAGGTGACAGTCACTTCTTCCTTTTGCATATAAGATTTCAGCCTCTGGGATGCGGGATCTCCATGCTTTAAACGAGGTGGATTTCTGAAAATCAGCTCCCCGTCATCCCCCTCTTTGATATCACCTTTGCGAAGGAGATAGGCAAGTGCCAAGTCCCTTGGTTTCTTGCCCACTTCACGAGCCATAGATTCAAAGGTTACATCAACCATAGCATCTGCCTTCCTGGCTTCAATAGCACTTTGCAGATGAGGATCTTCATGCAAAAACTTCAATTCTTGCTCTTGAGCCTGCAAAAGTTTTCTCATATGTTCCATTTCAGCCCTCATAGCATCAGGGTCTTGTTCAAGCATAACTGTCTTTCCTGGAGACAGTTGACCTTTGGATTCACTATCCAGAACCCTTTCAAGAGGCTTGTGTCTACCTCGCAGGGCATCAGACCCACGAGAAGCACTAGAGGGACCCCTCGAATTTGGCACTTCCAAAGGGTTGCCTTGGCTGTCCATTGTGTTCAAAGTTTGCTAAAAGCGGGATGTCCAATACACAGGTTCGTTTCCCCACTAGGAAGAGGGAAACAACCGTGCTCTGATACCAATGTAACCGATCCCGTCAAGTGGGAAAGACTCAGTTGGACACCTACACGTTTAATAGCACAACTTTAAAACCACAAATATGAAATGGACAACTTAAAACAACTTGAGAATTAAATGAACAGAAATGGAAAGATGGACACCAGCACTGGGGCCGGAACGGGCCGACCCCCCCCTCAATATATGATATATTTATTGGGAGTATTTAAAGAATACAATGCTCCATGGGTTCTGAGAACCAGATCATGTCCATGTACATATGAAAACAATACTAAACAAATAGCTCGAATTTCGATGTAGAAAAACTCGGAGCAGAACGACCACTAGTGTGGTCCAATCACTACGGTCCTGTGCTTTCACTGGACTCCGCGGAGAGCACCACACTGGTGTTCCGAGACCACGCACAGACAGGCGCTCTCGTACTAACGCCTGGCTCTCCCGATCTCAGCACCTTTGGACCGAGGTTCGCCCATATAGCTTGGACAACCCGGCACCGAACGGGTGTAGGCCGAGCGGGACGACTCTTTTACCAGATTTAAACATTAAATGCTTTACTCAAATCTAAAAATCACTTACTTGTAGTTGGTAGATAGAAGACCAATACTGGTAGTAGGATGAAGTCTTCCAGGTGTGCTGTGAAGTCTCCTTGTAGAACACCAATGGAAATAGTATGTACCACCTTGTAAGAGAAAACAGGCAGCACAGCCTGTAGGAGCAGCCGCTTGAAGGAGCAGCAATACAACAGCCACCGGGTAGAGGAGTAGGCGCCTGCAGGAGAAGGGGAGCAGCCCACTGAAGCTGGTCGCACAGTCGCAACAGCAAGGACAGCAAACTCCAGCCGTGTAGAGGGTGGTTTGCAGCCAGCCGCCTGGGGAGAGGCAGGTACAGCAGCGGCAGCAGAAGGTACAAAAGATGCTACCTGAACTGGGGGCAGCCGCCTGTGTGGAAGGTACCACAGCCTGCA
Organism: Cibotium barometz; assembly: GCF_041138505.1. Classification (NCBI taxonomy): domain Eukaryota; kingdom Viridiplantae; phylum Streptophyta; class Polypodiopsida; order Cyatheales; family Cibotiaceae; genus Cibotium; species Cibotium barometz. The sequence goes on along the minus strand of NC_141057.1, from coordinate 59,416,281 downwards.
GGAAAGCAGGCGCAAGGAAGAGCAGCCGCCTGGTTACAAATCTGCGCAGCCCACCAGTAGGAGAGGTGATGGGATAGGCGCCTGTAGAGGATTATGCGCAGCCAGCACAGAGTCAGCCGCCTGTAATGAATCAGGCGCAGCCAGCCTCAAGGAAGCATGCGCAACCTGTGTGTAGCACCTCCTGCAGCAAGCGCAGCAGAACTCCAGTCGCCTGATAGCTTACGAAGGGTGATGAAGCCACGCCAGGGAGAAAGCGATGCTTTTCACTTGAGAGAGAGGGATTTCTTTAATAAAATTAAAGTGAAGATTAACTCTTGTGATACCCACGCATGCATGTGGGGGGTTAGTGGGGGTAGGTGACCATGCCCACCCCCACACTCACTTAAAAGTGAGGCTCCCCACCTTGGCCCCAAAGTGGGTGCCCAAAGGGGGTGCCCACTTTTAAATAAGTGTGGACCCCTAACCTTATAAATCAAAGGGTTAGTATTTAAAACATTAAAACAAACATGTGCGACATACTTACCACCTGTTCACATGCACTGAAACTTGTCAGAATACAGGGCACACTTCACGACTCACTGGCAGGCGTCCCCGCTCAGTAAGTAACACGTCAAGCAGGCAAACACACGAATACATGTCATGCGAAAACAGTTTCAAACATGCAAAATATGTGTGCATGTGCAAAAAGTAACATGGACATATCTCCCGTTCATGGAACATGTACAAAATATCTGTCGGCACAAAACTGGCACGACATAAAAACATAAAAACCTGGTCTTCCTATGGAGTGACAATCCCATAGGTAAGACACAGTTCCAGGCACGAGTTTCCCTAGGTGTGACAGTCCCATAGGTAAAACACGGCACGAATACTGGCTCTTCCATGGCGTGACAGTCCCATGGATCGAACACAGTCCAGGTCATACACGGGTGGCACTGATCTGGCTCCCGTCCATACGACACCATCCTGCTAACACACGGGTGGCACCAGTCTGGCTCCCGTCCATGTCAGCAAAATACTGGCCTCTTCACACGAGACACTGGCCTGGCCTCAAGTGAACGAGACGCAAAAATGTGGGAATGGACCAAATGGTCGGCCAATTGGTGACACAGTGGGTACTCCTTCTCTCACAACAGGCGGCTGTGGTCTTTGTGGTTGTACTTATCCTGGTGGCTGCGCTAAGTTCACCACAAGGTGACTGAGCCATCCCAACAAGGTGGCTGCTTCTTCAACATGGTGTTATCTCTCCTAAGGCTGCCTCTCTATTTCCTACTTTGAAAGAGGTTGCACATCTTCTCCACGGGCGATTACAAGAGGAATTCACCTCTCCTGGGTGGTTACATCTTCTACAGGAATACCTCGGGTATTGGTCCTCTATCTGCCATCCACAAGTAAGTGAATTTCAGATTTAAGTAAAGTATTTCGTGTTAAATCTGATAAGGGATTCCCGACTCCCTATACGGCCAGCACCCGTTCGGTGCCGGGTAGTCCAAGCTCTATTGGCGAACCTCGGTCCAAAGGTGCTGAGATCAGGAGAGCCAGGCGTTAGTACGAGAGCGCTTGTTTGTGCGTGGTCTCGGAACACCAGTGAGGCGCTCTCTGCGGAGTCCAGTGAAAGCACAGGACCGTAGAGACTGGACCACGCTAGTGGTCGTTCTGCTTCGAGTATCTACTTCAAACGTCGACTTCGAATCTATTTGTTTGGTACTGTTTTCATATGTACATGGACATCATCTGGTTCTTGGAACCCATGGAGCATTGTATTTGTTGAATACTCCCAATAAATATATCATATATTGAGGGGGGGGGTCGGCCCGTTCTGGCCCTAGTGCTGGTGTCCATCTTTCCATTTCATTTCATTTCAATTTCAAGTTGTATTAAGTTGTCCATTTCAAATTGTGGTTTTAAAAGTTGTGCTATTAAGCGTGTGGGTGTCCAACGGAGTCTTCCCACTTGACGGGATCGGTTTCATTGGTATCAGAGCACGGTTGTTTCCCTCTTTCTAGTGGGGAAACGAACCTGTGTACTGGACAGCCCGCTTTTGGCACGCTTTAAACACAATGGACAGCCAAGGCAACCCTTTGGAAGTGCCTAATTCGAGGGGTCCATCTAGTGCCTCTCGTGGGTCTGATGCCCTGCGAGGAAGACACAAGCCCCTTGAAAGGGTTAATGATAGTGAAACAAAGGGTCAACTGTCTCCAGGAAAGACAGTTATGCTTGAACAAGAGCCTGATGCTATGAGGGCTGAAATGGAACATATGAGAAAACTTTTGCAGGCTCAAGAGCAAGAGTTAAAGTTTTTGCATGAAGATCCCTATGTGCAAAGTGCTATTGAAGCCAGGAAGGCTGAGGCAATGGTAGATGTAACTTTTGAATTAATGGCAGCGGAAGTGGGCAAGAAACCAAGGGAGTTGGCACTTGCCTACCTTCTCCGCAAAGGTGATATTAAAGAGGGGGATGACGGAGAGCTGAAATTCAGAAATCCACCCCGTCTAAAGCATGGAGATCCCGCATCTTAAAGGCTGAAATCTTTCATGCAAAAGGAAGAGGTGACATTCACCTCTCGACATGCGTCTTCTCCACAAGGCACTAAGCCTAACAGATATATGTATGCCAGTGCTCATGGAGGGCATGAAAGTCACATGCATTCAAGACATGTATCTCTTGGTAAGGGTGACAGGTCTTCTGCCAGAAAAATTTTGCCTTCTGAGTTGTCTCATGGAGAGACACTGCCTTATGTAGGTAAGTCACATGCATCTGAGTTTCAAGTTCGTGGAGCATATGGCACCGTGCCTTATGAAATTTCTATGACGGCCCATGGAGCCCATGCAGATAGGGCTGCCCCGTTAGATAAGGGGAAAAGAAAAAGAGAAGACCATGAGCCTCATGCCAGAAAGCTCAAGGAATTCAAAGCAGGTGACAAATCTGTTAAATTTGATGTCTTTCATGGTGAACATGATGCTTCTAAAGTGTTAGCATTTGTGGCACAGTTCGACATTGCTTTTAGTGATGAGGACTTTACTGAAAAGTCAAAGGTACGCCATGCTAGCATGTTTTTGAAAGGCACTGCTGCTCATTGGTGGATCACTGAAAAGATCACCAAGGATCCCATTTCCACTTGGAAGGAATTTAAAGACAGATTCTATGCTCAATTTTTGCCACCAAATTCGGAGCAAACTCTCACTCAAAAGTGGGACAGGCTGGAGCAAAGAGATAATGAAAGCGTGCAACAGTATGTTAACAAGTTTTGCAAAGTGTTGCTGGAAGTGACTCCCTTTATGCAAATCACTGAGGATGAAAGAAAGAGGAAGTTTCGTTCTGGATTGCAACCAGCATATCGATCGGGCATTGAATTGCACCCGAAACATACTTTGCAACAGCTCATAGCTTCTGCTCTTGCTACGGAGCAATTGGTGCTCAAGATTAAGCAGGATCAAGGAGGTTCAAAGGGGAAAGACAAGGCTGTCCCAAATCTGCAAAAGGGTGGACAGCCACCTAAAAAGAACTTCCGGGAGTCCTACAAGGGTGGTAAAGCTGAAAATAACACATCTAAAGATCAGGACCCAAGGAAGAACAAATTCGGCTTAACCCCGGAGCAAAGAGAGCAATATGCCAAGGATGGAAAATGCTTTTCTTGTGGTAGCAAAGACCACATGTGTCGACAATGCCCAGATCGCAAACCAAAGCACGAGGATAAGCAAACCAAGGCTAATGTACATGCAGTTCCTGATGTCCAAGGCAATACAAGTCATGATGCAAAAGAGCGAATGGTTTGCAAGGCTTGGGGACAAATCAAGGATCAGCCCGCCTTATTCATGTTTGATGACTGTGCAACTGACAACTTCATCTCTATGCAAACGGCAGCTGCATTGGGTATTGAGGTTGAGAACATGGGACCTCAGATTGAAGCCGAAGCTGCATTTATTGGTAAAGAGGTGCAGGTTACCCCATTGATAGGGAAGTTGCGTATCCATATCCAGGGCTACCTTGATAATGAGCATTTCCTAGTTGCTCCCCTGAATGGATGTGATGTATTGTTGGGCAAGCCGTGGCATCATAGGCTTGAGCCCCGCAAAGACTACAAGTCCAATATGATTTCTTTTATGCATAAAGGCCGCATGCATTTTATTGATGCTGGCAAAGAAGGGGATTCCATCCCACTTGTATCACACATCCAAATTAATAAAGCAATGCAAAAGAGTCTTTCAGCGTACTTGGTTTTTGTTCGTCATAGCCTTGTGCCAAATCATCAAAATGTGGATGCTATGTCTAATGATAGGCTGAATTTTCTTTATGCATTCAACGACTGTTTTGCTGATTCATTGCCAGGTGAATTACCTCCCCAAAGGCCCGAAGATCATCGCATAGATCTTGTGCCAGGTAGTTCTCCACCCAACAAACCCGCATATCGAGTGAGTGCTGCACAACAAGAAGAAATCATGAAGCAGGTAAATGAGCTTTTAGTGAAAGGTTTGGTTCAGCCTAGTTCCTCACCTTACTGCTCTCCTATGCTTCTTGTTCAAAAGAAGGACGGATCATTCCGTATGTGTGTGGACTATAGAGCTTTGAACAAGCTTACCATCAAGAACAGATTCCCAATTCTGCGAATTGATGATATCTTGGATAAGCTTGATGGCTCAGCTTGCTTTAGCAGACTTGATTTGAAGAGTGGTTATCACCAGATACGCGTGGTGCCACAAGATGTCCATAAGACTGCATTCAGGACAGCTTTCGGATTATATGAATTTTTGGTAATGCCTTTTGGTCTCACCAATGCTCTTGCTACGTTTAATCGTATGATGGATAGGATATTCCGACCCCATCGCAAATTCACAGGAGTATTCTTTGATGATATCTTGGTTTTCTCCAAGAATGAGGAGGAACACAGAACTCATTTGGTCACAGTGTTCGAAGAATTGCGGAAGCATAAACTTTTCATCAATGCCAAGAAAAATGAGTTTTTCCTTTCAGAGATTCATTATTTGGGACACATTGTATCCAAGCATGGAGTTACAATGGATCCTGCAAAGATAGAAACCATTTGTAATTGGCCCGAATTGCAAAACGTACATCAAGTACGTAGTTTTCTGGGATTATGTTCGTATTACAGGCGTTTCATAAGGCATTTCGCCATGATTGCCACTCCTCTACATGATCTCACAAAGAAGAAAACTACTTTCAAATGGACTTCAAAGGAACAGGATGCTTTCTTGCAGCTCAAACATGCTATTATATGTGGTCCAGTATTGATTGTTCCTGACTTGTACAAGTCATTCGTGGTTGAATGTGATGCTTGTGGTGATTGTATTGGAGTTGTCCTAAATCAAGAAGGGCATGGAGTTGCATACGAGAGCCGTCGTTTGCATGATGCCGAGCTTCATATGGATATCTATGAGAAAGAGCTCTTGGCTGTAATTCACGCCTTAAAGATATGGAAACATTATCTTCTTGGGGCTGAATTTGTAGTCAAGACAGATCATCAAAGCTTGAGATACTTTCTATCTCAAACAAAGCTTTCAGAGAAGTAGATGAGAATGGCAAATTTTCTTTCCATGTTTCATTTTCAGATTGTGCATACTCCAGGAAAGAAAAATGTGGTGGCCGATGCACTATCCAGGAGGCCTTATGTTGCTGCAGTCTCAGTGGCCTCTCATGGAGACTTATCTGCTATGAGAAATTTGTATCATTTGGATGCTGATTTTTGCCATATATGGACTGATTTGATGGCTGGTCATTCACATGCCTCTTATGTTATCAACGAGGGTTATCTTATGCAGGATAATTGCCTATGTGTGGTGAAGGATTTGCGTCCAAAGGTTATGGACGAATGTCACGCTCCACCTTATGCTTTTCATAGAGGTATTATGCCTACTACACGTATGATTCAGAGGTATTTCTTTTGGCCGAGCATGCGTAAAGACATTGAGGCTTATGTGCGTGCATGTATTACTTGCCAAAAGGCGAAATTTGATAGGCAAAAACCTCCAGGTTTGCTTCAGTCATTGCCTATTCCCTCGCAACCTTGGGAAAGTATTACTATGGATTTGCCTAGATCCCAGCATGGGAATGATGCTATTTGGACCATTGTGGACAGGTTTAGCAAGCAAGCTCATTTCTTGCCCGTCAAGAAAACCATTAAAGCTGATCATATGGTAAAGCTTTTTCTTGCAAATATTTTCAAGTATCATGGTATGCCTAAATCCATTGTTGGGGATAGAGATCCCAGGACTACGAGCCTCTTTTGGAGGGCTTTATTTGATAATATGGATACTAAGCTTGAGTTTTCATCAGCTTATCATCCCCAAACGGATGGCCAAAGTGAAGCTGCAAGTTCAGCCGCGTTGGATTTATTGAAGTGTTATGTGGCAGATCAAAAGAGTGCATGGGAGAAGTATCTTCCACTTGTTGAGTTTGCCTATAACAATACGATCCATGCTTCCACGGGGAAGGCTCCGTTTGAGATTATCTATGGCAGAGTGGTATTGCCACCCATCCTTCGTACCAAGGATGAGATTTTTGCAGCTGATGAATATGGTCGTGACTTGGATGTTGCCTTTGGTCAGGTGTGTACAGCCATTGCAAGATCTCAGGATAAACATAAAATGGCTGCTGACAAGCACAGAAGGGACATGGAAGTCAAAGAAGGTGATTGGGTTTTGTTGAAATTTGAGAAGGTTAGGCTTCGGAAGAGGCCAGGACGAGAAGGATCATATCCTAAGCTTTCTCCTCGCTATTATGGACCCTTCAAGGTGATTCACAAGATCAATGAAGTGTCCTGCAGGCTTGCTTTACCTAGTCATTGGAAGATTCACAATGCTTTTCATGTGAGTCTATTTCGGAAATATGTGGGGCCAGATCCTGATGAGCTTGTCACAGAAGATCTGCCAAAAATTGAAGAGCTTGAGGAGATCCTCCAGCCAAAACAGATTGTTTTCCACAAGGAGGGAAAGCTACCTGCAGGAAAGCTTTCCAGGAGATACCTTGTGAAGTTTAAGAATTATTTGCCTATTGATGCCAAGTGGGTAAATGAGGATTATTTTGTTGATTACCCGCAGTTCTTGCAGGCATATCTTGAGGCTTTTCAGTTGAGGACAACTCTTTAGAAGCCCGGGGGGATGTCACCAATTGGCCGACCATTTGGTCCATCTCCAGTTTTTGCGTCTCGTTCACTTGAGGCCAAGCCGGTGTCTCATGTGAAGAGGCCAGTATTTTGCTGACATGGACGGGAGCCAGACTGGTGCCACCTGTCCGTGTATGACCTGGACTGTGTTCGACCCATGGGATTGTCACGCCATGGAAGAGCCAGTATTCGTACCGTGTTTTGCCTATGGGAATGTCACACCATAGGGAGACTCGTGCCTGGAACTGTGTCTGACCTATGGGACTGTCACTCCATAGGAAGACCAGGTTTTTATGTTTTACGTTGTGCCAGTTTTGTGCCGACAGATATTTTGTACTTGTTCCATGAACGAGAGATATGTCCATGTTACTATTTGCACATGCACACATGATTTGCATGTTTGAAACTGTTTTCGCATGACATGTATTTTTGTGTTTGCCTGCTTGACGTGTTACTTACTGAGCGGGGACGCCTGCCAGTGAGTCGTGAAGGCTGCTCTGTATTCTGACGAGTTTTGGTGCATGTGAACAGGTGGTAAGTATATCGCACATGTTGTTTTGATACTTTATTTCTAGCCTTTTTGTCACGTAGGCTGTAATGCCTGTGACCGACGGCAGACCGGATGGCCATGTCCGGGGTTCAGTGGGAGAGGACGCCCATGCGGAGTCATGGGCGGCCAGGCTAGTGTGGACGGCAGGCCACACACTATATAGCCTGGGGGATGAGGGGCAATCCTCATTCTTCCTCTACGGCTGGGTGGTGAGCCAGAGGCCGTCCCCTCTCGTGGTAACGCCCGTAGCGGCGTTACGGATATCTAACACTGGTATCAGAGCATGGTTCGAAGGGATCGTGAGAGTCCGCGCGCGAACGGGGGACCGGAGCCCACTCGGTGGTTTTCATCCACAATCTCCTCATCCTTATCTCCACAAGGGAATGTGTGGAGGAAGGAGGGCCAAGACTCTTGAAGGGAAGAACTCTTTCTCTCTCTCTCTCATTCTCTCTCCCCGTCACACACAGCATCGAGGTAAGCAAAATGTGTTTGTTTTCATTTTTCTTCTGCGTTGAATCGCTTTGAAAGGTCTGCGTTGAAGGTTTTCAAAAAAAAAAAAATCGTCTGTGTTGAAGGGGGGGGGGGGGGGGGGGGGGGGGGGCGCAGACCACGCCCACGACCAGCCCCTGTGTGTGGGGGTTGGGCGGCGAAACCCATGCCCTGCTGAAATGCGTGGGGTGGGGGGGCGAAGACCAGCCAGCCCAAGCAAGCCTTGAAACACTAAGAAAACGCAATAACCCGTGTGTGTGTGAGGCGGCGAAACCCACGGCGAAACCCAGTAGCTTAGGCTGCGTGGGGGGCTTGCATTGCAAACGACCTGTGTGTCGAGGTGGGGGGGGCGCAGACCAACCCCACAAAATATATAGAATATTTAACTCTGTGTGGGATGGGCAGGCGAAGACCAGCCCGGCCAGTCCCACGAAACGCGTTAATGCGGTGTGTGGGGGGGGCGAACAGCAGCTCCTACATTGTTGTGCTGCGTGGAGAAGCTGTTGTGCTGCGTGGAGAATCAAAATCAGAGTAGCGCCCTGCTATACACCGCGTTGAGTGAGCGAAGAAACGCGTCAAAGGGGAGCCATACCCACGGCGGCGTCAGGCCAGGCGGCGGCGCCAGGCCAGCCATGGGCGGCCAGCAGGCGGCGGCGCCAGGCCAGCCATGGGCGGCGGCGGCCAGCCAGCCAGGCCAGCCATGGGCGGCCAGCGGCGGCCAGCCAGCCAGCCAACGGCGGTGGCGGCCAGAGCCACAACGCCCAGCACACGCCAGACGCCCACCAGAGACAACCCAAAAAAAAAAGGAAAAGAAAAAAAAAGAAAAGAAAAAACCATTTCTTTTTTTATATATATATATATTTTTTTCATTATTCAATTTGAAAAAATTAACAATGAAAAATTCAAGGAACCCTCTCTCTCGGCTGGGGAGGAGAATCATTCCCGCAAGAAATAATCCCGGCAAGGGATAAGTGTTTCCGGGGTTAATTTTTGTTATGAGTTGCAGGCATTTTCTCGTGGATCGGAGCATCCCGGAAGCGTCCTTGTAGAGGCTCGCAACGCAACAAATCGACAGGCGACCGCAAAGGGGAGTGACTATTATTCTCTCTCCACCATTGCTCATTTTTATTAGCGTTTTTTTTAGTAATTTCCGAGTTCTCGCATTATTTTTTGCAAGAATTAAAAATGTCTGCTAGGCGTAGTGTGTCTCCACCGCCTTCTACTTCTCTAGGTTTTTCCAGTCTCTTGTCCTCGGTCGCGGGTTTGACCCCGACCGAATTGTCAGGCCGTACACGCCCGACCGTTGTTCGGTCCGGAGTGCGCTTATCGATCACTCGTGATCCGCCAGCGCCCTCCTCGTCTATTGACCCTACCTTAGGACCCAGCGAGCCCGCAGCGGCCGCATTGGCTGATGACCCCTTTCTGGCCGATGAGCCAGAGGATATGAACACTGACGTCGCCGAGGGGACCGAGGAGGACCTCTTGGATTATGACGACGATGACTATGACCTACTGGACCCTGCTGATGTCCTGACAGAGACGGAGCTCTCTAGTGGACTGTTTAAATATCTTAATGCCAAATTGAACACTATGGGTAAAGTCCAGGCTGATTTAGTCACAATGCTACAGAGCATCTCCACACGGTTAGATGCACTGACAGCCGCCTCGGCTAGTACTCCGACTCCTCGTGGTAGCCGAGCTCCTACAGCACGGGTGAGCGTAGCCTCGCCAGTGGTTGCAGGAGTACAGGCCGATGCGCCTGCGGGGCCGTCCGTAGCGACAGCTTCGTCGTTGTTAAAAGACTTAAAGCCGCCTAGTTTTGGTGGCGAGGAAAAGGAGAGAAACAAGGACTCAGTCAATATGTTTCTAGCGAAGTGGTCAGATTTGCACGCGCTGCGACAGCAGCCTAGCCGTATACAGCCCGTAGAGGCTAGCCTCTCTTTAACCGGCAAAGCGTACAAGTGGTGGATGAGTCTGACAACTCGCCCTGCCACTTGGACGGAATTTGAAACAATGTTTCGAAAAGAATTTTTGCCTGTTAATGAGGCAGAGAGAAGCTGGGAGTTATGGGACAAGTGCTCGATGGAGAACAAATCCCTAACTCAGTACATCTCAAACTACAGGGAGATAGTACTCAAGTTAAAGGGAATCGATGCATTCCAGACATTGCGAGGCTTTAAAAGAGGCCTCAAAGATGATTACCTTGAGTACGTAGAACCCCTACAGCCTAAAGACTTAGCAGAGGCAATTCAATATGCACAGATATTCGATGACATCAAGCGCCGTAGTGCGCGTGGTGGTTCTAGCAGGGCCGAGGGTAGTGAAAAGAGGAGGTCAGGCCTCAAAAGAAAAGGGTTCCGCAGTGACAAACAAGGGGATAGGACGGACCAGGAAGGACAGGGTGGTCATTGGTCTAAAAAACCGCGACCATCCAGAAAAAAAAGAGACACCGAAAACCAAAAGAAAGAGCAATATATTAAAGCGCGAAAGGAAAATCGCTGCTTTAATTGCAATGAAGTAGGACACACGAAGGCTGAGTGTCCAAAGCCTAAAGCCAGCACGAGTGGCAACGAGCCCAAAAAAGATGGTAAATCTTCTAGGCAGTTGCATACAGTGCAGAGACTCCCTCTCAGTTCCGCAGAGTTCAGAGAGGTGACAGTGTGTCATTGTGATGAGCATCACGCTTGTTCAGTGACACCAGCGATGTGGCAGCCAACTGTAGGTCCGCATGACATGGTGCGCATGTATGGCACCATAGGTGGCCGTAGAGTCAGTTTTTATTGATGATGGAGCTAGCCACAACTTCTTGAACTATTCGTTAGTCAAGAAGTTGGGGTTGACTGAGACCCGGAGTGATCATGAATATACTGTTGGCCTAGCCAACGGATATGACAAAACGGTATGGAATACCGTAGTATTGGGGGTCCCATTATCTATGCAAGACTACGAGGCTCCGCTTGACTTTCAGGTCATGCACTTAGCCAGAGCAGACGTATATCTAGACAGGGAGTGGCTGTATGGCTTGGGCCCTAGTCTAGCTCGGAATTACTTACATAACACGCTATGTTTTGAGCATGGAGGTAGAGTCATCACCCTGCAGGGCGACCGTACTGTCCCTGCCACACCACTTATTTCCTCCATGGAGTTGTGTACAGCGGTCCGCAGAGACCAGATAGCAGAGGTATATGCTTGTTACCCTCTTTTGAATTCTGTTTCCGTAGATGAAACGATAAATGATGTTTGCGTAGACAATCAAGAAAAACAAAATAACCTTGGACGAGACCCACTGTTTGAAAACCCTGTTTGGCATGCATGTGATTCAAACAAGAAAAAATCCAAGGTGAATGAGACATTAAAGAAAAAGTACGTAGATACTTTAACGAATTTATTAGAGGAATTTCAGGATGTTTTTCCTGATGATTTACCAGATGGGTTACCACCATCTAGGGAAGTAGACCATGGCATCGAAGTTATGCCAGGATCAAAACCTATAAGCAAACCTGCTTATAGATTAAGCCACTCCGAGGCACAGGAGGTGGAAAAACAATTAACGGAATATTTGAACAAAGGCTTTATTCGGCCTAGTTCGAGTCCGTGGGCATCGCCTATTCTTCTGGTAAAGAAGAAAGACGGATCTATGCGGATGTGCATAGACTATAGGGCTCTTAATCAGATAACGATTAAGAACAAGTATCCGATGCCACGCATGGATGAGTTGTTTGATCAACTCTATGGATCGAGATACTTCACAAAAATAGACCTGAGATCTGGGTATCATCAGGTTAGAATAAAAGCAGAAGATGTTGCGAAGACAGCATTTAGGACCCGTTTCGGGCATTTTGAGTTTTTGGTTATGCCATTTGGGCTAACCAATGCTCCAGCGACGTTTATGACGCTGATGGACAGTATTTTACGTCCATATCTGGGAAAATTCGTAGTAGTTTTCCTAGATGATATTCTTGTGTACAGTAAGACACAGAAAGAACACATAGAGCATTTGCGTCTAGTGTTCGAGTTGTTGCGAAAGCACAAACTATTTGCAAAGAAGAGCAAATGTGAATTTTTTGAAACAGAAATTCACTATCTTGGCCATATTATATCCGCCGATGGTACGCGGATGGAGCCAGAAAAAGTAGAGGCTATTCTTAAATGGCCAGCGCCGAAGAATCTCGAGGAACTGCAGATTTTTCTTGGCATGTCGGGGTTCTACCGACAGTATGTGAAGGACCACGCGAAGATCGCAGTCCCGTTGACTGACCAGTTACGGTCAAAAACAAAAAACATTAGTTGGGGGGACGCCCAACAGAAAAGCTTTGATAAGCTCAAGGTGACCGTAGCAGCTGCACCTGTTTTGACAATTGTCGATCCAAATGAGCCGTTTGTTTTGGAAACAGACGCTAGTAATGAGGCCATTGGGACCGTACTAATGCAAAGGGGACGCCCAATTGCATTTGAAAGTAAAAAGTTAGATCGTGCGCAGCGTAACTACTCGGCTTACGAGCGAGAGTTACTAGCGATAGTTCATGCACTGAAAAAGTGGAGACACTATTTATATGGTGCCACTTTTGAGGTCCGGACGGACCATGAAAGTCTGAAATGGCTTTCAAGTCAAAATGAACTGAAGGGTAGAAAAGCTCGGTGGGCGGAGATTCTACAGGAGTTTGACCTTCAGATACGTTACCAGAAAGGTAAGTATAACGTGGTGGCAGATGCACTTAGTCGCATGCCACAGATTAATGAACTTAGTTTCACAGTCTTCAAGAATGATTTCTTGAAGTCCCTACGTGGTTTATGTGAGCACGATCCATCTTTTACAGAGGTCTGGCGCGCTGTACGCGTACGCACTTCTTCACAGACGCGACCACCTCCCTCGTTGGCACGTATTGCTAGTCCGGAGAGACTGGCCGAAAGTGCAACGAGAAGGGAAGCGAGAGTTAGTCCGGAGAGACTAGCCGTGTCTTCTGGGTATAGTTTAGAACCGGAGAGTTCTGACGTAGGCCCTTCATCACCTTTGACTGCCACGGCTTCAAAGGGGAGTGATAAACTTCGTCGGGGGGAGAAATATGCTAACTACTCCATTGACGACGGGTACTTACTCTACAAGGGTAGAATATGTGTACCAACTATTGGTGACTTTCGGGCCCAAATTCTTAAAGAAAGTCATGATAGTCCAAGTGCGGGTCATCCCGGGATTCAGAAGACCTATGCACTAGTAAAAAGACAATTTTATTGGCCTAGTTTGTTTAAGGACGTCCAGACTTACGTGCTGAAATGCAATAAGTGCCAGGTCAATAAACATGAACGTCTTAAGGTTGGAGGACTACTCCATCCGCTGGAGATTCCTCAAGGGAAATGGGAAAGCATTTCCATGGATTTCATTACCGGTTTACCCAAGACGAGTCGAGGGAATGACTCGGTGTGGGTCGTAGTGGACAGGTTAACTAAAATGGCAAAGTTTATTGCCACGAAGAAAACTGTTAAAATGCCAGAGTTGGCAAAACTCTTTATTGAACATCTCTACAAGCTATATGGCCTGCCCGCAGATATAGTGTCGGATAGAGATAGAAAGTTCAACAGTCATTTTTGGAGGGAAGTCTTCAAAAAGCTGGATACTACTCTGAGTATGAGTACGGCAGATCATCCGGAGTCTGATGGTCAAACTGAAAGAGTTAACCAAATTCTAGAGGATATGTTGCGTTCTTATGTTAGTAAGAAGCAATCTAATTGGGAAGAGTACTTACCCTTACTGGAGTTTGCCTATAACAGCTCCAAACACTCAGCAACTGGATTTACACCATTCATGTTAATGTATGGATTCCAGCCGAGATCTCCAATGGCTGTAGGCCTAGAAAAGGAGAAGATTCAATCTGTCAAGGATTTCCTTGAAGATATGAATGATATGCTCAGAGCCGCACGTGAGAGCATTCGTAGCGCTCAGGATCGCGCTAAAACTTATGCGGATAAAGGACGAAGAAAGGTGACCTTTGCAGAAGGTGACTTTGTATTCCTCAAGGTTCGTGCGCAGTCAGAAACCATGAAAACGGGAAAGTGTGATAAACTTTCTCCGAGATATTGTGGTCCTTTTAAAATCCTTAAGAAGATTGGGGACGTAGCATATAAACTTGAGTTACCGGAGAGTTCTCAAGTCCATCCTGTCTTCCATGTCAGTAAACTGAAGAAATCAGTTCACGGGTTAGAGAACGCAGTTTCTCCAGAGATTTTGGTGGACTTGATGGAACCACCAAAGATACCACATGAACCTGAAAAGATTCTACAGTATCGTGATAGACAGACCCGACATAAAGTGTACCAGGAGGTACTTGTTAAATGGACAGATAGGGATGAGGAGGTAGCTACCTGGGAACGCCGTAGTGCAATTTCCAAAAGGTTTCCCCAGTTTGTTTTCGAGGACGAAAACTCTTCTTAAGGGGGGGGTAATGTCACGTAGGCTGTAATGCCTGTGACCGACGGCAGACTGGATGGCCATGTCCGGGGTTCAGTGGGAGAGGACGCCCATGCGGAGTCATGGGCGGCCAGGCTAGTGTGGACGGCAGGCCCCACACTATATAGCCTGGGGGATGAGGGGCAATCCTCATTCTTCCTCTACGGCTGGGTGGTGAGCCAGAGGCCGTCCCCTCTCGTGGTAACGCCCGTAGCGGCGTTACGGATATCTAACACTTTTGATTTATAAGGTTACAGGTTCACACCCACTTAAAAGTGGGCATCCCCTTTGGGCACCCACTTAGGGGCCAAGGTGGGTAGCCCCACTTAAGTGAGTGTGGGGGTGGGCATGGTCACCTACCCACACTGGTCACCCACATGCACGCGTGGAAATCACTATAGTGTAACCCCACTTTAATTTTATAAAAAGAAAGCGACCACCTTTGGTAGTACATCCATCGGCGACCATCTCTACGTTGATTTGCTGGTTGACGACTGCGCTAATCCTCCAGGCGGCGACTGTGCTCTCTGCACTGCAAGCAAGCGCAACTCTCATCCAGGCGATTGGCTACTCGTTGCAGGCTGTGCTGCCTTCTCTTGCAGGCAGTGGCTGCGCATACTGTTCTACAGACGCCTACCACATCTCCTCTCCTACAGGTGGGCTGCGCAGGTTGCAGCCAGACGTAGCTGAACTGCACAGGCTGCCCTCTCTGCGCCAGCTATCTCAGGCGGCTGTTTATGGCTGGTAGGCAGACTGCAGGCGGTTCCTAGCAGACGGCTGCACTTCTCCCAGGCGACTGCATCCCCACCATCTGTAGGCGGCTGCTCATCATCTACTGACGGCTGTACATTCAAATTAGCCGGCTCCTCCACACAGCAGCCAAGCATCTTCTCTCTCGCCAGTGGGTACTCCTTCTCTCACAGCAGGCGGCTGCGGTCTTTGTGGTTGAACTTATCCTGGTGGCTGCGCTAAGTTCACCACGAGGCGACTGAGCCATCCCAACAAGGTGGCTGCTTCTTCAACAAGGTGTTCTCTCTCCTAAGGTTGCCTCTCTATTTCCTACTTTGAAAGAGGTTGCACATCTTCTCCACGGGCGACTACAAGAGGAATTCACCTCTCCTGGGTGGCTACATCTTCTACACGAATACCTCGGGTATTGGTCCTCTATCTACCATCCACAAGTAAGTGAATTTCAGATTTAAGTAAAGTATTTCGTGTTAAATCTGATAAGGGATTCCCGACTCCCTATACGGCCAACACCCGTTCGGTGCCGGGTAGTCCAAGCTCTATTGGCGAACCTCGGTCCAAAGGTGCTGAGATTGGGAGAGCCAGGCGTTAGTACGAGAGCGCCTGTTTGTGCGTGGTCTCGGAACACCAGTGAGGCGCTCTCCGCGGAGTCCAGTGAAAGCACAGGACCGTAGAGACTGGACCACGCTAGTGGTCGTTCTGCTTCGAGTATCTACTTCAAACGTCGACTTCGAATCTATTTGTTTGGTACTGTTTTCATATGTACATGGACATCATCTGGTTCTTGGAACCCATGGAGCATTGTATTTGTTAAATACTCCCAATAAATATATCATATATTAAGGGGGGGGGGTCGGCCCGTTCCCGCCCCAGTGCTGGTGTCCATCTTTCCATTTCATTTCATTTCAATTTCAAGTTGTATTAAGTTGTCCATTTCAAATTGTGGTTTTAAAAGTTGTACTATTAAGCGTGTGGGTGTCCAACGGAGTCTTCCCACTTAACGGGATCGGTTTCAGTTTTGAGATCAGTTCGAGGACTGTTTATGGGCTGTTTTTGGTGGGCTGCAAATTCAGCTATGTGCTTGGGTTTCTGGTTGCAAGTAGAGGTCACTTGGATGTGTTTCTTGGCATGGGAGTGATGCAAGCTCGCATGGCTGCATGCTCATGGAGCAGATTGTTTTCTTCCTGCTGGAAAGGAATAGAAGGACCTACAGTTATGGGCATCTCTATGTTTCCAGATGTTTCATGAGGGAACAAGTAACTAGATGTATGCCGTTGTTGACACTGTTGTTGAATGGTGCTGTGAATGGTTCTGTATGGAAATAGGACAAAGGTTTCAAAGGGAAACAGGCCTAAGGGTTTCACGTGGAAACAGGTTGTAGGTTTCTCGAGGAAACATGTTTATGGTTCTCCAGGAGATAGGTCACATGCAAGCATAAGTTACAGGAATGGACACATGTTTGGTACAGCCTTGCTATTGATTGGACAGGGACAGGGAATCCATGACAGAGATGGATAGTACCCTTGGAAGGTAGAGAGGGTTGGTATAGGTGTGTCAATTGTATGGTATGCTGTGCTGTGATGCGAGTTCTCTTTTGGGAGACAGTTTGGGAGTCTGTGTTGTGATGCAGAAGCACTGGATGTGTCAGGGTGTGATGCTGTTCATAGGGTGAGAGGCTATGGATGGTTGTGGTAGCCGTGATCATGGGAGAAAGCTTCTGTATGCAGACTCAATGTGAGAGAGTCTTTCGATGTGAACAATGGCTGGACTTGTTGTGGATGCCGAGTGGACAGTCGTGGGCCTTTAGGTCTAGTCGTGTGGTGCTGGTCGGCTGCCCCTTTTTGGGCATATATATAGGCGGGCTTGCCCCCCCCTCACACACATTGTATTCGCCTCTTGCATGCCTTGTGCCTCTGCATTTTTGACTTGCTGCAGTCCCTCACCTACGAGGTGATCTTCCCCCTCCTGCTCGGGACTTGTACCAGCATGTTCATCTTGTTTGGTTGATATTGAGAGCAGGTATCCACTTACGTTTTTCTCCATCTCTCTCTCTCTCTCTCTCTCTCTCTCTCTCTCTCCTGCGTTTCCACTTTCCCATCTTCCGCTATGCATTCCTTCATGGTATCAGAGCTCCCGGTTCTGTTGTGGTGGTAGTGCCTCTTCCTTCAGCGTTTTCTGCCTGCATCACTTGAGGGTGTTGTCCGCTTGTGTGAAATGTGCGTTTTGGAGATTCATGATTCCGGTGGCCTCAAGTTTGCGGTACGGAGGAATTTCCATCAGCGTTTTCACTTTGGATGTAGTTGTGGGGCTGCTTTGCTGACTTATGGTCAGCGTTTTACTGATTTTGGAATGCCTACACCTTCATTTTTTGGTCCTAGATTTCTCTCAGTGGCCAGCGCTTTGCTGGTATCAGAGTGCCGGTGACTTGCAGCTTTAGTTGCTTCCTCTTCGTCCTTTATGGTATCATCAATCTGCGATCTGCGTTTTCCTGCTGCCCCATATTCTGCCCTGTCTACAGCCCTTCTCCTCTGCGTTTTTCAGATCTGCAGCCCTCTGGTTGCTGCGTTTTCTGGACAGTAGGTGCTGGTAGCTCTACCTTCACCTAGGCTTCATCGTTTTAAGCCGAAAGTACCTTCTCTTCAGAGTTTTTTCTCATCTGAGGTGTGGAAGCTGGTCGGCCTGTATTTTCAGGTTTGCAACCTCTTTGTTGGCTGCGTTTTCTTCTCCAGTGGACACATGTCACTTGGAGAGGTACCTGAGGAGGAAACTGGATTTGCTGATTTGAGTTGGCGTTTTGTTGCTGCTTTTGGAGCATCTATACCTGTGGTTTTTTTCTTGGCCTACACATACCTTGTTTTCTTTTGTTCCTTGCCTTCTGTTGGCAGTGGAGTGCAGTTTTTTGCTGGACAGCAGTGTTTTTTGGCTGCGTTTTGTTTCCCAAAGGAGTTTTCTACACTCAAAGGGGGCCCATCTATAGCTACTTCACTTGAGGATCGGTTTCGGGAGTTGTTTTGTACCTATGCAGACTTTCTTCTACGACTAGAGTTTGCAGATTTTGGAGGAGAGTAGTTCTTTCTTGACGAGAGTAGTGATCTTTTCAGAGATCCTCTTTAGAGTTTATTTTGTCCGAGCTTGTGTTCTTTGTAGTGTTTGGAGAGAAAGGAGGGTGTTTTGCTTGCGAGGTGTGATCCTTTCAGAGGGATCACTTGTTTGTTGCTGATTCTTGGGATTTGATTCTACTTATGGAAGATTCCTCTGCTATTAGTGATGCTTT
Source organism: Cibotium barometz (assembly GCF_041138505.1). Lineage (NCBI taxonomy): Eukaryota > Viridiplantae > Streptophyta > Polypodiopsida > Cyatheales > Cibotiaceae > Cibotium > Cibotium barometz. The sequence continues at coordinate 59,397,659 of NC_141057.1, read as the reverse complement.
TGAGGACTTTGTTACCACTGCAGTTTATTTTCTTGCTTCCCTTCCTCATTGTGAGGAGTCTATCGCTGTCCCTCTTTGTGATGCTTTTGAGGATAACTCTCCCCTTGCTAGTTCTGCATTTGGTTTGATGTGGCGTGTAGGGTTGTCTTAGAGGATGGGCTTTCGGACCCGGTGGAATGCTTTGGATTTGTGGTTGCTATCCGTGCTTGGGGCACAGTGGTACTTCCATAGTTTTTTGGATTTGGATCAGAATCAGGTTGGGCTTGTACCAGTCCGACGATGTCATTTTTCAGAGGGGGATGTGGAGTCCTTTTGCCCACCTCAGTGGAGTGTGCTTGTGTAGAGCATTGGGCAACTCATGGTACGGAGTTTGAGCAAATGGACCCCATCTTTCTACAGAGTCCTTACATCTAGCAATGCCAACCTTTCTGGAGGACGCTTCTCTTCAGTGTTTGGCAACTCTTGTTACAGTGTTTGAGTAGATGGACTCAGAGGGTCCAGAGAGGAGCAACTTGCTTCTCCCAGGATTATCTACAGGATCTGATCTTGGTTGGTTGTGAGGTATTTTAGACCTTCTCCAGGCTGGAAACACGACCTTCGACTTCGGGAGTGTTCTTATACTTGGGAGTGGAACCATTATTTGGAGTAGTACGAAGCAATCTGCATGGTTGTTTTCTTCCCGAGGAGTGGTATACTTGGAAGCTTGTTCTGTTGCTTTTGTAGCCGAGTTGTTGAGGAGGTTGTTTGTGGAGCTTTCTTGGTACTTGTTCCTGCAGTCTTTCATCTTTGATCGAGGACGGTGTCTTTGGTTTCTTGGAGTTCACTCGGCATCCGGTGTTGAGAGGGGGTGTTAGATATCATCATCCCCTGCTGGCTTCTCTTTGGTGTCCTATTTGAGCCCCTAGGACTGACCATGTTAGCATGAGGGGCTGGTCACCCCTCACACCTTTTTCCCCATTTTATGGAGTCGTGGGCCTTAGGGTCTAGTCGTGTGGTCACCCCTCACACCTTTTTTCCCATTTTATGGAGTCGTGGGCCTTTAGGTCTGGTCGGCTGCCCCTTTTTGGGCATATATATAGTCGGGCTTGCCCCCCCTCACACATTGTATTCACCTCTTGCATGCCTTGTGCCTATGCGTTTTTGACTTGCTGCAGTCCCTCACATACGAGGTGATCTTGTACCAGCATGTTCATCTTGTTTTCTTGATATTGAGAGTAGGTATCCACTTGCGTTTTTCTCCATCCATCACATGCATCAATGAATGTGGGAAGAGGCTGGAGAAGGAGAAAAAGAAAGATTCAGGCATGTCTCTGACTGATGCATCCTCATAGTCTCGAGGAGTCGTCGTCAGCTAGTTATGCACATGATGGTTGGGCTTTTAGTATGCATTGTAGCTATGATTCTTCTATTCATGATGTATGCTTATCAATAACACATTCACATGTTTGGTACTTCGACAGTGGTGCCTTGTTTGTACCTAGCATCAAGAAGAATTTACTGTCAGCTACTACTGCCATTACTAGAGCAAGTCTAGAGGTCAGATTTGTGGATGACAGGTGTACAATTTGTGATTAGAGTGATAACGTGAGGTCCTGTGTTAGTGGCAAGTGTGTGGGCTGTGTCATTACATCCATTCTACAGGGGATTCCAGGGTAGATATGCTTGGGGGCTTACCAGAAAGAGCATTTTCAGCCCAGCATAGCTTTAAGAGAATCCTATGTTAATAATACTCGGTTGTTCTTGCTAAGCTCTTCTAGGGAGACGAAAAACAGCAAGCTTGTCAGCATTTTGAATCTTCATGTGTTGTAATGAATGCTTTCTTTATTCCAGCTACATGTATATAGATGTGTTACACTAGTGTCTTCTCTCATGGAAGGTTCACACTCATGTGGATATTTACAATCTTTCGGACAATACATGGGGAGGCCGGTTTGATATGCCACGACAAATGGCCCACTCACACCTAGGAATGGTCACAGATGGGCGTCACATCTATGTTGTCACTGGACAATATGGACCTCAGTGCCGAGGACCAACTGCAAAAAACTTCGTGCTTGACACTCGTACAAAGAAGTGGTCTGACCTGCCACCACTTCCATCCCCAAGGTGGGTCGATTATGTAGAATTTCATGCACATGTGATAGAATGCTTCTTCAGCAAGGTGGATGCTTACGTGATATTCTTTATAGATATGCTCCAGCAACACAGCTTTGGAGAGGTAGATTGCACGTCATGGGTGGCAGCCGAGAAGACCGTTGGGAACCTGGGCTTGAACATTGGAGTCTTGCTGTCAGTGAAGGAAAGGCTTTAGAAACAGTTTGGCGACCCGAGATTCCCATCCCACGTGGTGGCCCTCATAGGTATAATCTTCAAAACCAGATCGATGCAAACAGTGCATTTTTTAAGAATAAGTGGAATGCTTTAGGCTGCACATGAATGTCTTTTGTCAGGTGCCTGCACCCACATGCATGTGCAATGTGTGGATGTCCCTTGAGCACAAGATGTAGCTGTAATATTCCAAGAGTGGGGAAATGTTAAAAAAATCTGCAGTTTGAGATGCTTCCATGTTGCATGCTCTTATGTTAGCAAATGCAGGCACTTGATTGAAATTATATCTTTTGTAGAGCCTGTGTAGTTGTTGAAGATCGCCTCTATGTGCTCGGTGGACAAGAGGGTGACTTTAAAGCTAAACCAGGCTCGCCTATTTTCAAATGCAGTAGGCAGCGTGAGGTTAGAGATCTTCACAATCCAGTGATTTAGGCCAGAATCTTCTGGAAACTTCTGTGTTTTCTGATTCAAATATGCTTTGGAGATCCTTCGAATAAAAAGGTTTTTGTGCATTTGATGAATTTTTTACAGGTAGTTTATGGTGATGTTTACATGTTGGAAGGCGAAGCTAAAGAATGGAAAGCTCTACCCTCAATGCCAAAACCAGATTCTCATATTGAGTTTGCATGGGTAGTGGTAAACCATTCCATTGTTATTGCTGGTGGTACAACTGAAAAGAATCCGGTGACTAAACGGATGGTTTTGGTGGGCGAAGTGTTTGAGTTCAACTTGAGAACACTGGTAGCGCTCTCCGTGTGTGTGTGTGTGTGTGTTGGCGGGGGGGTGTTTTTCTAATTGACATTTTACTCTTTGATGGCTTTAAAAAAAAAAAAACATAGGTTGACTGCATGACTGATGATATCTTATGTTTTGGTGTTCTTTATTGGACAGAAGTGGAGAATTGTTGGTAGGATGCCCTATCGTGTAAAAACAACCCTTGTGGCGCTTTGGGATGGGTGGCTATATTTCACCTCTGGTCAAAGGGATAAAAGCCCTGAAGATCCTAGTCCCAAAAAAGTTGTCCGGAGGACTTGGAGAACTAAACTCAGTTTACTTTGATTCATTTTTTTCAAAGCTTTTGACTTTGTTGCTTCAAAAGTTTGCATTTTTTATCGTGCGCAAAGGAAAGGTGTGCAAGCGTTGGACTATTTGTATCCCTCAGGAATATAGTGGCGCTTCAACTACTGAAATTTGTATGTTCAAGGAATATATATTTGTAACTGTTGTGTTTCTCCAAGAGGAGTTGTGGTGAAAAAGAATCACTTACCCTAATTTTTGTATCAGTGGCGACTCTTGGGAGCTGCATACATTTAAAAAGTTACATTCTTAGACCAACGTAGGTATATGCCGTTACTTTGGTCAGGCCCGTAGCTCATGTAATTTTCACGACAATTTTTCAATTCTACGACACTAAGATATAGGGATAGGGCCCAACGTTTGTACAAAATGGGAAGTCATTAGAAAGAGGTTCACGTGTGTTTGTAACAAAAGAGCGCAAGAGAGCTCGCATCTCTTTGTCTCGTCTCTTCTATTAGTAGGAGGCGGCGACAAAAATGAGTAGAAGATGGAAGTAGGGGGTGTTGCATTTTGCAAGCGCTCTCTTGAATCTGCTCGCCCTTCCCGCCCCTCCCCCTCTTTTCTTTCTTTGAGCATAAGAGAGCTTGCATCTCTCTCTGTCTCGTCTCTATCAGTAGAAGAAGCGGACGAGAATCAGGAGGAAGGAAGGATGGGTGGTGTCACATTCTTTGCTCTAGACAAAGCAGAGCGGTTGGGGTAGCACAGAGGGACGATGCAATGAGGGTAGGTGGGTGCGGGGGTTGTAGTTGGCTAAGGTAATAAGGCTCCTAAACGTTAGTTTGAAAGCTAATTAATTAATTAATTATATTTAATTTTTAATTGTCTATATATATATATATATATATATATATATATATATAGATAGATCCTTAATATATATTCTTTTCTCTCTTTGTCTTTGACGTAAGAAAATGTCGAAAATGAAAAAAAGAACAAGAGAAACATGGATTAAAAAATATGCTAACTCAAACAATCCAACTATTGAAATTTCTATCCTAGAACCGAAACAAGAATCGTGGTAGATCAAAGAAGATATATAATGATGAGGTATTGTTTGATCAACCCAAGTCAACTTTGAAGTTTTTGAGCTAAGTGTGACACTCTCATTACGTGGTAGTGATATTGATGAAGCGTTACTAAATAATCTTCATGATTTTACCACAAATGAATGCTTGGTTGGAAGTTGCTCATTGGAAAAAGAGGATTCATTATCTCATCTTTACTTTCAAATGGTCTCATCAAAAAGTATCTTGGATGGGATAAGAAGAAGCCTATTGGTGGAATTGTAATGTGTAGAGCTTCAAGAGAAAAAAATATGCACACATTTCATGGGGTGATTGATTAATTTATGAAATATATTGGCAAGTCTCATTATAAGAATGTTTTACATAATATTAGTGTAGAAGATATTTCTATTTACATGCAGTATGATACGGATAATATTATGTTTCACATAATATTAGTGTAGAAGATATTTCTATTTACATGCAGTATGATACGGATAATCTCATGAGTGTTTTGGAAGTTATATTTAACGCATCCTTTAGGCAATAATTTTTGCACAACCATTCATAAACTCATTAAGACAAGAAAATACTACCCATCTTCTAATTGGATAACACTATATCAAGGAAGAGGAATGGAGTTTCAAAAAGTTGACGCTAGCTTATGGAGAACAAGGATATATTCATCCAACACAACAATTAAAGATATCTATAATATTTTTATTAATAAATCGAATTTTGATGCTTCACATCCAAGATTAGATTGGTTCACGAATAGATAGAAAAGTAATGAGAATGAAGTTGATGATTTGAGGTATGCCTTTAATACATATGATTTAGTAGAGAATGTATACAAGATAAATAAGTAAACAATTGAAATAATGGATAAAGAGCAAACACATATACCTGGTAGTGAAGGTGATGATAGTGACAATGAGAATATCCACAAGCTAGAATATATTCCTTTGTGTGAAAAAAATACTTGTATTGCAATCACATAAAAGTATGATAAATGATACTTTTAATATGTTTCTCTCAATTTTGAATCCATGAAATTTTTTGTCAATATAAATCAAAAATTTATATGGTTTTATTTTTGTCTCTCTTTCTAAATTGAGAGATGATTTTTTTTTCAAAAAAGTAGATAGGACACCAAAATGTTGTTTTGCATTTCCATTAAATATATTCTGTGAGTTTTTCAAGAATAAGGGTGTTTTTCTAAGGTTTCATTTTAGTATGTAATGATTAAAGTCAATGAAATGATGACCCTCCTTGCCCTTTCTATTTGCATGCATTCACCCATATCGTTTCTATTTAAGGTCTCACAAATAGGGACCTACAATGAGTGGAAAAAAATTGATTAATTAGTTGATGGTTTGAGAGGGAACATTAGCAATGTCCCAATGGCTCAAAAAACTAAATTAACTTCTTTTTTGAGAATTAGCAACATTGCACGGTACAAAATGTGACCCTTCACATCACGCATCTCATGTGCTCAAAATTACTGCATCAACCTCATTAGCCCCATATCATCGCCTAGTCTGCACACTAGACTGTTGTTCAACCTTGCACCACTTATCTGTACCACACTAGCAATTGCCCCAGTAGCAGCCAGTGTTTCGAAATGCTTCATGTGTCCACGAAACAATCCTCTCTGTGTTTCGAAATGCTTTATGTGCCGACAAGCAGAAATCCCTCCCCCCCCCTCTCTCTCTCTCCATGCAGAGAAGTGTAGGTGTGTCACTCTCTTTCTCTACAGTAGGAGGAAACCTTCGTACTATGAGGCGGGTGGAGAATGAGCAAGTCCTGGGAGGAGCTTTTGAGCACATCAAGAGGAAGGAGGGTTGCTCCACAAGTAGGGGCAGGTGAGGGAAAGGGTCCAAGGGGGCCAGCCTGAGCACCATAGGTAGGGTTGGGTATAATCTTGATGCACCTCGGCTTTGTGCAAACACAGCTCTTCTCTCAGGGAACCACTACAGGGAGACTACCTTTAATGTGTGCATTCCGCACTATCTAGCAGCCTCAATACTCTAAAATGCCAGCCTCCTTGACACTAGAGCACCAGAACAGGCTACCCCATCTACCTTTCCCTCCAAGCTCTTGTTGTAGTGTTTCAAGCCCCACAATCCTTGATTTAGGCTTCTCTAAGCCTTAATATATGGTGTCTTCATTGAAGCATACACCCCAAGCTCTCATTGTCCTCCCTTCTAGATTTTAACACAAAAAGTATGAATGGACATGCAAACACAAGACCAAGATGATCATGTATACATCTTTGGCTAGCCTAGCCAAGAACCATAACAATTTGCATTCTGTAATGACAGATCCAAAAAAGCACCTTAATTAACTATATGCATACTCTAAATAACATAAGGTTCATTCTTTTATAAGTTCTTCAATATCTAATAGGTTTATTAGCGTGCCTTTGGTAGGCTAGAGTGATACCTCTCTCTCTCTCTCTACCTGCCATCGCTTGTCAAAGAAGGCTGTGTAAATATGTTTTATGGTGGAGGAGGGTTGTTTCTCTAAATTTTGATTCCATGAGTATTTTTATCATCACAAATTAAAAATATGTATGGTATTATTTTTGTCTTCCTTTGTCTAAATCGAGAGGTATAATTTTTTATAAAGAGTAGAGGCATTAAGCATTATGTGGCTTGAGTGGGGAGAGTGGGCATACAGAGATTTACTCGTGTGATGTGCATGACACCGTATGGGAATGATTAAAGTCAATGAAATGATGACCCTCCTTGCCCTTTCTATTTGCATGCATTCGCCCATATCCTTTCTATTTAAGGTCTCACAAGTATGTGGCTTGACTGGGCATACGGAGATTTACTCCACGTGTGATGTGCATGACACTGTACGTTACGCAGGTGTCGATTAACGCGTGTATGTACGCTGGTGAGCCAGATGGAGAATGCATGGGCACATGAGATAGTAGAGGGCTCTAGCGGATGCGGGGATTGGGAGCTGGAGGACCCTGAAGATATGAAATGCCTGCGCGAAGTAGAAGACAGAGAGAGGGAAGGAAAGAGGATACTTCTCGATTGGATTGCAGCACGGCTCAATGTGCAAACTCAGAAGTTGCAGCCAATTGCACGTAAAGTATGCACGAGAGTCTCTCCGAAATCGATTAAGAATTAGGTAGGTCTCTTCTCAATGTGTAGCATCATAGTATTCTGTTTTGGCAAGCAACCTTCCAAAGTTGATCTAGGCAAGTGGTTGCAACAAGATATCTTCCATGACAAGGTGGTATCTTAGGTTTTCTATCTTGGTAAGGGGTTCTTCAATGTGTTGTTCACTAAAGGACAAGCAATATCTGAGCTATTCACGAAAACGCCACTGTTCATGGGGGAAAAGACTTGTACATGCCATTCCTTTCGATCCTCTTATTGATGTGAATAAAAGCCTGCAAGAGGCTTGTCCAGTTTGGGTAGATGTAGTGGGCCTGCTAGCTTTTGGCTAAGGCTAGCGTTGGGTGAACTTGCATGTGCACTCCGGTATTGTATCTTCCAAAAGATGAAGTGGGAGGCCGCCAAGCAAATAGCATGTGCATAACGTGGAATACTTTGATGGAAACCCCCAAAACTTTGGAGGTGGACTTAGGCGAATTAGGAAAGCTAGAGTTGAGCTTGAAATTTGGCCCATTCTCCCAGGAGCTTACTTTAGGTGTGGCAGCTTTGGGCATATAGCTGGGCAATGGGGGGTGCTTGCAAAGCCTCAAAACGAGGAGAGGAAAGTAGGAGAACCTAGTGGGGATAGCATTGCTAAAAACAAAGAAGCAAACACAAACGTATTGAAAGAAGGAAAAGGGAAAGCAATACTAGAAAACGAGGGGGGGTGGTTAGGTTGAAGGAGCCTGGATCAAAACTAGGGGGAAAGCTAATCTTAGACAGACCAAGGAAGAGATCTGTAAAGAAGGGACCAAAAAGAAGCTAGAGGGAGAAAATCCCAAAGTAACCTGAGCCCTTTGATATACTAAAATCCCTTCAGCCCTCTGGGGGATGTTGATACTGGGAAATCTTCTATAAAAAGGTTCAATTGGCAGGTAGAGGAGGCTTGGAAGGATATCTAGAAAGGTGCTGTGGAAAAAGGAGAAGATGAGAAGGTGGATATGGTACTTGAAACAACAGCCTTAACATGAGTTAGTCAATGGAAGTTAGAGGTTGTACATGGAATGTAAAAGGGATTAAGGATAGGAAAAATAACTCTATTTTTTGGGGATTAGTCAAGGATTGGAGGCTTTCCATTATGGCTTATCTAGGAGCATAATTTGTTTGGATTAAAATCCTTTAGGAAGGATAAGTATAAAGATTGGACTGTGCTATATGGGGGAGTGAGTGGGGGCTATAGTGGGGTGATGACTGTTATTAAGAAAAATTTAAACTCTAATATAGTTGCTAACCATCCAAATGGTAGGATTTCAGTGGTTGAGATCCAAGTTAATGGGGAAGGGATGTGGGTGGTAAATGTTTATGGAGCTCACAATCACAAGGTTAGAAGTGGGATGTGGAAATGGATTGCCAACCTAAACATTCAGGGCCCTTGTGTCCTCTTGGGGGACTTCAATATGGTTGAAAGATAGTTGAATAGGTGTGAGGGGAACACCATTTTGATGGGTCAAGAGATAAGGAGATGGGAAGAATTGACAAGAAAAATGGGATTGATTGATGGGTGGAACATGGGGGATTGGGGGTTTGATCCTAGTCACACCTACTTTAGCCTAAAATATTTTGGTTCATCTTCCAAAATTGATAGGGTTTTTCTTAATCAACAAGCATCTTGGGTTCCTCACATTTTGAAGATGGTAATTGATTCCAACACTACTCTCTCTGATCATATGCCTTTGAAGTGGAAGTGGCACATGATTGACTGGGAAGAGGATAATCTGAACCAATTTCCCACAAGGAAATTAAGGGTTAACAATTTGTTATTGAGAGATGAGCTTTTATTATTAACACTGAAGAAGCCATTGGTGGGAAACTTAAAAAGAGAGGGATTTCTGAGGGATCCTGGAGATTGTTTGCCAGTGAGATGCAGGGTATCATTAGGGGGGTTGGGAGATTGAGAGCTAAGGAAAGAAGACAGGAAAGGAGGAGACATAGTGTACTAATGGAAAGAAGAGGCAAGTAGGGAAACACATAGAAAAAAAAACTAATATGTATCTCACGTGCCAAACAAGCCTAATGTGAAGATGGTAGGGAAAAGTAAAGTATGCTAAAATGGAAAACCTATAGCAACAAAAGGAAACCTGATAAACATCTCTTTAGGTTGGTAGAAGGAAAAAACAACAGGGAAGTAGTGGGGACGATCAAAGATGAAAATGGGCAAGGATTGGGGGGAAGAGATAAGATTGCGGTAGAATTCCTAGGCTCCACTCTTAGCTTGAAAGAAGATTGCTCAAGCAGGTTCCAAGCTGAGAATAAGCTATTAGGATTGATTAATCATAGAGTGGATACAGATAAGGCCAAGTGGCTAGAGAGAGAGGTGGATGTAGAAGAATGTTGGTTGGCTCTTCTGAAGTTGGGGAAAGAGAAATCCCTTGGGTGGGATGGATTATCTGTTGAATTCTTTATTGCCTTTTGGCCATCCTTAAACGACATGGTAGTGAAAATATGTAGAGAGGCCTTTAATTCTCGTAATCTGGACAAAGACCTGAAAGAGGGGTTGGTGAAACTTATTCCCAAACAAGCAGCATGCAATAGATACAATCATTGGAGACCCATTACTTTGTTGACTGTAATATATAAAATCATGGCCAAAGTCATTGCCTTAAGATTTATCCTTGTACTTCAAGAAATTATATCTAAGAGACAATATGGTTTTATAAAAGGCAAGTCCATCTATGATAATATTTATGTAGCCACCATGCTAGGGAGGGATGTGGCCTTGAAAACCCATAAAAAATGCATACTATTGCAGCTTGATCTAGAGAAGGCCTATGATAGGGTTCATTGGTCATTTGTGGGCAAGTTAATGGAGAGGCTGGGATTTGGAATCAAGATGGCTACTTGAATTTACACTCTTACCATGGGTGGTCACTCTAAACAGTTGTTGAATGGAAGAGTGGTGGGAAGATTTGAAGTTAGACGATCTCTGAGGTAGGGTTGCCCTCTTGCCCCCCTATAATTTGATATTGCCTCCCATCCCCTGTAGTGGCTTTGGAAGATGCATATTTAAAAGGTAGGGTGACTGGACTGAAGTTGAGGAATGGTGAGCGATTGGTGATTCAATGCTTTGTTGATGACACTACTTTTCTTGAAAGCAAATAATGACAATCTGAGGCAAGCCTTATCTATTGTAGAAGCCTTTGGATCCAGGTGTAACATACATAAGTCCAAGGTCATAAGCTTGTTTGAGGATAATGATTTTGACTTGGAGAGATCGAGACGTGAGGCCATTAAAAGGGGTCAAATTGTTAGATATCTAGGAGTCCCCTTTGGTGTGGAGGTTACAAATAAGCAACTGACTGACTGGGCTTTAGAGAGGTTTGGCCCAGAAGTTGAAGAAGTTGGAGGGTGTTAGAATTCCCTTTCATAATCTGCAATACTGTTCTGAATGCTTACATCATGTTCTTATGTTCTGTATTAGATTTTGGCAAATGTCACTGGAAGAAGATTGTGGGACCTATAAGGGATTGCTTGTGGAGGAATGGAAAACTAATAAAAAATATCACCTTGGCTTACGCCTATCCAAGAGTGAAGGAGGTATTGGTATTTTGCACTTACCCACTCAGGCTACAGCCAGGATTGCTCTACTCCTTCCCAAATGTCTTCAGCAAAAAGAGATATGGACCAAGCTGGTAAGGGAGCTGGTGGAAAACTCTCATATCCAGTAAAAAGACAGGTGGCAAGGACTAGGATGGAGGGATAAGTTGCTGTCTTATGCCCCCCCTAAAAGTTACAGGCTCCCCCCTTTGTAAGCTCTTATGCAACAAATGGAAGGAGGCTCTAGGGTCGATGGTCTAGGATGGATGCTACAGAGCATCAGGGAATTCTTTATTAAGTCTCGGGATATAGTGGACTCACAAATTCAATCCTCCTTTATCCCTCCAAGACATCAACTTGGCTAAGAAATTGAATAACAAAGGGCTAAGAAGGTTGGCAGATTGCTAGGATTGGTCATTAGTGGGATGGAAAGAACTTGAGCAACTAGAAGAGGAGTTTGGACTTTCTCCAAGGGAAGGAAATTGGTTAGGCAGGTGTTGGATAAAATATAGAAGGAATGGGTGTCCAGAACATTTGATGAGTCTTGCTGGGTTAAAGACTATGCCTGCTGGTATGATAGAGTAAAACTGGATAAAGGGGCAACTAGGGACCTGTACAAGGAGTTAAGGAAAAGTGAGGTAAATGTAGACTACTGTAACAAAATTTGGAGGGTAAACTGGAACCCTAATAGCTAAAGGAGGAGATGGAAGGCAATATGGAAGGCAGGTATTTCTGTGAAGTCTCAGGTCATCCTATGGGTACGCATGCGGGCCTTACCTATTGGGATCAAGCTGCTATAGAGAAATTTTACTAATGGATGTTGTCCCAGACACAAGACTGCCTTGGAATATGGGAAACATGCCTTTTGGGAATGCCCTGCTAGAAGGGCATGGGGCAAAATTGGGAAGTAGGTTTCTTGTAGTATAGGTATCCAAGGCCAATGGGGGGATTGGGTTTTAGGGAGATGGTTAGCTAGTGTGATGGGGGTGCTGATTTGCTATTCAACATAATCAGGTTTTGCTGCTTGTGGGAGATATGGAATACCAGAAACTGCATAATTTTTCAGAAAGAAACTACTCTTGAGATTGATGTGGTAGAGTTGATGCATAAATGTATATATACATGTGTTGGTCTGTATATTATGTGAACAAGCTGAATGAGGATGTGATGGCATAATTAATCTAGGCTCTGCAAATTGGGATACCTTGACCTATATATCAACTAGGTAGAATCTTGTGCATACTAGGTAATCCTAAGAGGTGTTTTTATGTTTAAGGGGTGTACATGGTTGGATGTGAAAGCAAAGCCATTGAAGTTTGGGCCAAAGACAAAGAAGTGGTATCTAAAAGAGAAGCAACTTGTCCACACTTATGTTGCATTTATTGAAAACCCTATGGGGACTAGGCCTGTAGTAAAAATTTGGACAAAAGGTGATACATTGGAGAGGCAGTCTCCCAAAGGTTGCACATCTGAAGATGTGATTGAAGCATGTATACAACTGGGATATCAAATCTCCTGGGGCAATCTTCTTTTGTGTTGGAAGATGAAAGATGGAATCTTATATGTAGTTTACTTAACAAGGACTTGTAAAGTAGGGGATAGAGTTTTGTAACTTGGTGTAGGCCCGGTTGTAAAAGAATCTTATATGTAGTTTACTTAACAAGGACTTGTAAAGTAGGGGATAGAGTTTCCAAAAAAAGTCTAGCAATTCTCTATAAAAAAGCTCAAAGGGCTCATTCTCTAGATATATATATATATATATATATATATATATATATATAAAACTATTGTTTCCAAAAAAAGTCTAGCAATTCTCTATAAAAAAGCTCAAAGGGCTCATTCTACGAGTAGAGGGAGAGAGAAGAGGGGCTCTGAGACAAATGCTACATCAGTGGCAATTAATTTAATACACCTACAAAAAGTGTGAATATATATACACCTTATAGGCAGGCATTAGGCCAATAAGGTCAGGTGTCCTATCTATTAATAAATGGCGAGTATGCAACACCAAGGTTCAAGCAAGGTTCTCATTGCCACTCCTGCACGGCTTCTCCCCTTCCTCTTCACGGAATATACAATAAGAATCTCTCTCTCTCTCTTTCTCTCGCTACACATGTCCGTTGTGCAGGACTGCACGGTTCTCTTTCTTTCCCATCTAAAAGACACAGATAGATATGACCTGCCTCCGCAAATCATGTTTGCCGTCCTCGCCAGTGCCTGCTGCGATTTCTCACACGCACTGAGTGAGTGTGTGTGTGTGTGTGTGAGAGAGAGAGGTGCTTGATGGTCGAGTTTCGAGGGGCTTGCAGAGGTTGTGTGCAACAAAAAAGCTGTGTGCAGGCTCGATAATTTCTTTTTTTTAAAGGAGGTTAAAAAAACCTTAATTTTGTTAAGGTTAACATTCTAAACTGGTCGCAGACATGCATTTTGAGAATGCCCAGCCATCAGAGGGACTTGGACAAGGATTGCTAAATGGGTGGAGAAGGGGCTGGGTGGGTATTCAGGTTTACTGAGGGGGATTGGATTTTGGGCAAATGATCATTCAATGATGAACATGCAGGATCACTATTTAACATTATCAAAGCTTCTATTATGTGGGAAATCTGATGCACTAGGAATGCCATTGTTTTTCAAAAGGTATGACTTGTTGGTGTAGAAGATGTAATGTATAAATGTTTCTGCATGGGTTGGTCTATGTATAAAGTGAACAAGATGAGATGTGTTGAGCTGGATTATTTGTTACTGAATCTACAGAGGAACATCACCTGATTTGTGCCCTGGTCTGGATGTGGCTTCAAACATACTGGGAGAGGGCTCCTAATCTCTGGTTTACTGCTGCAGGTAAGATGTTATGAAGGTCTGAAAAGCAGATTACCCAGATATGGATCTAGAACCAAAAGGTGGTATCTCAAGGAAAAACAGGTGGACCATACATTTGTTGCTTTTATAGAGAATCCAATCGATACTAGATCCACATATAAGATATGGTCAAAGAGGGGAAAAGTTGGAAAAACAGTCCGCTAGAGGCTGCACTACAACTATGATAGAAGATTGTCTCATGCTGGGTTATCAGATCTCTTGGGAGCACTCCAGCTTCTTGTTGGAGGAGGAGAGATGGGATTTATTGTGTAAACTCTTGAGTGAAGTTAAATGTGAAGTGTAGGAGACTGTAGGAGAAACTCAGATCATTTTTATCATAACGTGTATTTAGAGCCTTTTTTGTTTATATATAATACTTATTATTGATGGAAAAAATTCTAAATTGGTCGCACAATCAAATGCGATTATATACAACGTTCGTAACAACAACGTTGTCTTTGGGAAGCTTACACGTATCAAACTGGAAAGGCTATAGCCTTTGGAACTATTCAAAGCAAGTTTTGGGAGCTCACTCTTAGTTCCTAATTGGGACTAACCAAAGAGCTCTAATGCACATTATCTTCTTCTTTTATTATACCTTATTTGAGAGTTGCCATATGACAGCTCTATAGTTGCCCCATGTGGCAGTTCCCTCTTTCTTATTTTCTTCTATAGTATACTATTACTCTTTTTTTTGGAACATAATTATAATTATATTTATAACCAAAGCAGAAACAAATACATTGATCGTCTTTTTACAGCGGCTACTCGATTCCTATTTCACAAATCACTATTAAGTAAGGTGCAAATTTGATCCCACCTCTCCTCTTCCCAAACAAAGGGTGATTGTTCCCAATACCCTAGCTGCAAGCCAACAACAAGAAAAGACTTCGTAGTGCATCCTTTAGGAGTTTGCTTCTTCACAAACACTTTCTTGGACCAGATCTTCACGTTAGGTCTTGTGTCAAGAGGATTCTCAATTAGGGCCATAAAGGTGTAAGCCGGTGGCTTCTCCTTCCGATACCATCTTTTTGGTGGGTCTTGGGTCCAAACTTTGGCAAACTTTCCTTCACATTTTTCCATGTATAGCACTGCCACATGTCAGAAAGCAGTTAGGTTACCCTAGTATGTGCAATCATCTCATCAGCAAAGAAGTGGCTCAACCTATCTCCAGACTGCAAGGCCTGCACTACCTCTACAAAAGAATTGTCATTCATCCTATTTACATAATAAACAGACTAACATTGTTGCACACATCTATACATAAACTCTACTGCATCCACCCCCTGCCTTAACCCTTTTGAAATACCATCCTAGAGTTCCAAATATCCCATAAAGAGTTAACTATATCTTACAAGGTTGAAGACCAGATTAATTGCCCCTTCAGCCTCTATCAGTCTCCCTATCAACCAATCCCCCCAAGTTCCCTTCAACCCTATGCTAGAGAACACCCATTTCTCAATTCTACTCTATAGCTCCCTAATAGCTGAGCATCCCGAGAAAGCATGTCTACCATCCTCAATTGCAATTCCACATTTGGGACATGCCTAGAACTAAATTTCGTATGTACCAATTTGTATCCAAGGGGAAGAGCCCACATACACACTCTCCACAAAAAGATTTGAGTCATTAAAGGGATATCCATGTCCCACAACAATCTCCACCTGGAGAAATCAGTGGGATTGGATGCTTGGATGTAAACTCTTTAAATTGAGGCATTGGCCTAATGAGAATTTGTTGGTTTTTGATTATCCATGCCTACATTAAGCTATCAGTTAATTGTTCACTAATCATATCTTAATTATCATCTAATCTCTTGTTAATGATGTTGATTCTAGCATTTGATCCACCATAGCTCATCACATTGCTATAATTTTAACATGGCTGAAAATTGTTGCTACACTTGACACCCTCCCAGATCGTAAACTTGGCACACAATTTGTGCTCCCAAATGGCCAGACCCTTCATAAACCCTACAAGGCCATCGCTTCGTTTAACACCCTGAGTGTAAGTGTAGCTCCCCCAACACAAAACGACCACCCTTCTTCGGGTATGGCTAGATTTCCCCTTTGGCAGAAATATGAAACAAAAATGTGCCTTGCTGTCTTCCACAGCTAGCCACAATCTTTTGCCATGGGAAACCTGGGTCTCCCTAGGCAGACTATCTCTTAAAATTACCCATGCCAAAATTCAATTGCCTAGTGGACAACGCATACAAAGCCTTGGGTTTTTTACACAAACTATACAGAATATCTCTAACCCATTGATTTATAAGTTTTATGTGGTTCCCACAAGTGAGACAAAAGAAGCAATCGTCCTCGGAGGAAGCTGGGTCCAGAACACTACAAGTATAATCAACTCCACTGACAACACAACTACCCTTAAGCTTTCCCAGGGCAAGGTAGCAATGATCCTCTGGGACGGGGAGTGCGAATCAAATCCTGTGCCTACGCCAATTGCTTACACAAAGGGTACTCTCACACCCCCCACAATAATTGGTAAGTCTTCCACTGCCCCTGAACTTCCACCAGAACAAAACTCACTAAGAATATGGATTGGACTCCCGATGCGAACGGTCTATATAGGGGTGGCAAGCCCACATCTATCCCATGGTCCACATTAATCTCATATTATTGGAGGCATGAAAAACTCTTGGAAAACCCACACTAACAAAAGAAAACAGTTACATTCAAATATCACATGAAATGTGTCTAATGAGTGTTAGGTATTTCATTCCTAAAATTTCTATTAGAAATATTTAGTTGGAGTGTAGATTTCATGTCATATATGTAGGAGCACTCTAAGGCCGAATAATCATTGGAAAAGAGTGGATTGATATCACTCACCGGCCAAATCAATTGGTGTGCGAAGAAAAGGCCACCATGGAAATCAATGGCAAAAAGGCCACAGTCTTCTTGTGTCCCCAATAGGAAAACATACACACACCTTCACCCCCGACTTCCCTTTCCCCTCAAGTCCCATCCTCATCATCACCGGCAATCTCCCCTATTTCCCCACCCCATGCCTCACCAAAGCTGGTGGAAAGGACATTGTCGAGAACCTCAACAATGACCATCAAGCTATTCCCCCTCAACTCTCCATCCTTGACCACCCTTTATCATAACAATCAATGGTGGGTTCCCAAGCATCTTCTTGCAGCTCAGGGGTTCTACAATGGCTACATAGAACTCTGGATCCCAAAATGGCCATCCCAAAAACCCAAGCGCAAGAACCCCACTAAGCCAACAAAAACCAACCCCAAGACAAAGCTTCAACATTGGCTAGTCCCCATCGCGTGTTACGAGCACAAGGCTACTATGAAGACAACACTCTCACCTTTGGCTACCCAAGAACACCGCTTGTGCTCATCCAGCACCACAACTCCCCCGGAAGCTACGACAAATGGCCCCATGACTGCCTGTTAGGCAAACCCAAGCACAACGAAGCCACCAACATTGGGTACCTACCAACGTGCTCAAAGCTCAAGGCTTCCAGGAAGGTAACACACACGTGTGGCTCTCCCAAAGCCACAATCAAAAGCCTATCCTCAGCGTCGGCAACCTACTCCTAGCTCAAAGCCTTGTTGATCGAAAACCAAGAAGCCTCGATAATCACGGACCTTCATTACTCAACCATGATGGGTGCCCAAACATCTCTTAGAAGCCCAAGGCTTCCATGATGGCAACTCCATCATTTGGCTCCCATGGCATAACCCTCAGCAGTTCGCCCAAACCACACCAACCAAGCCAGTACCTGTCCAATCAAACGAAGTGGTTTGGTGACCAATGGGCAAGCTAGTTTCCTCTTCCTCAACTAAATCCTATGGACTTGCCCATACCCAACCCATGGGCACTCAAAAGCTCAATTCGCGCTTTGCCCTTTCCCCCCATAGAACCTCGTTCACGAAGCTCCACCCTACCCCTCAACTTCATCACCAAACCAAGGGCACTGCCACAAATGGTAGAGCTTATCCAAGCACTCAAAGATACACTCAAGGGTAAGCTCATAAATCTAGCCAAATGGGCTACTCTCAGTACAACACCCTCTTTAGGGATGTTGACCAATAAACATGTGTGTGTGTGTGTGTGTGTGTGTGTGTATACATATATATATAAAGTCTTTAGGTGATTAGGACCACGAGCACACCTTTTGCCCTCGCCCGTGCACAACGCCTGCAATTCTCATTGGGCTCTGTCCTATGCACATACATAGCACATAGCTTTATTATCAGCCATCCAGGTACATCTAAACTCTAAACCCTAAACCGGTTTGCAGGCCATGGTGGGCACAAGCCTAGTCAATGGTATGACCCATCACTTGGATCTTCTTAATCACCCTCGCTTCACCTGAATAATTGTCAGCCATCCACGTACATCTCTGGATGGGGGGGTCAATGGTACGACCCATCGCCTGGATCTTCTTAATCACCCTCGCTTCACCTGAATAATTGTGCTTCATGCCTAATCGATCCTACCCCTAACTTCTTCCTTGGCTCAACATCTCTGGATCCTTAGTATCAACTACCACTCCTATCAACACAAGATCCCAGTTCCTAGAGCTCCAATGATAGAAGAAGACAACCCATAAAAAGGAAAAGAGATAATTTCGCACCTTGATGACTCAACATCCACCATGGGAGCCAAGATACCCATTTCAGTGTCTTGACAAATATGCTAGAGCTTCATACAGCATCTCGGCGCGCAAGCAGTCTCCATGCGAGTTGCCTCCTTGTCCCTCCAAAATTCCCCCCTTGCCACTTGCTTACTAACACCATTATTTTGCTAACTCTTACTTCAAAGGCTATGGTCCTTGAGAGTTGGAGAGAGAGAGTTAGAGATAGAGTTATAGAGAGTTAGTGACTGAGAGTTAGAGAGAGAGAGAGAGAGAGAGAGAGAGAGAGTGAGTTAGCAAGTTAGAGAGAGAAATAGAGGGAGTAAGAGAGAATCAAAGAGAGAGAAAGTTGAATAGAGGTAGAGAGAGAAAGGTCTAGAGAAATATAGTTAGAGAGTGTGAGAGAGATTTAGAGATTTAGAGAGTTAGAGAGAGAGAGAGTGAGTGAGTGAGTGAGTGAGTAAGAGGTAGAGAGAGAGTTAGTTAGAGAGAGCTAGATAGGATAATATACTTCTACTCTTCTATACTAGAATACTACTATATGTATGTGTGTGTGTGTGTGTGTGTGTGTGTGTATCTTATTTGGGAGTTAGAGTTAGATAAGATACTATACTACTACTCTTCTATACTCAAATCCTATATATATATATATATATATATATATACCTTATTTGGGAGTTAGAGGATTAATCAGTGAGAGGGTTAGAGAGTTAGATATGATACTATATTACTACTCTTCGATACTAAAATACTATACTACTATGTGTGTGTGTGTGTGTGTGTGTGTGTACACACCTTATTTGGGAGTTAGAGAGAGAGAGAGAGAGAGAGAGAGAGAGAGAGAGAGAGAGAGAGAGAGAGAGAGAGAGAGAGTGCAAGTTAGAGAGAGAAATAGAGGGAGTTAGAGAGTAAAAGAGATTGAGAGGGTTAGAGAGAGAGAGAGAGAGAGAGAGAGAGAGAGAGTGTGGAATAGAGGTAAAGAGAAAGAGGACTACTAGATCAATGGAAAGAAATAGAGAGAGTTACTGAGACTAAGAGACATTGAGAGAGAGAGAGAGAGAGAGAGAGAGAGAGAGTGTGGAATAGAGGTAAAGAGAAAGAGGACTACTAGATCAATGGAAAGAAATAGAGAGAGTTACTGAGACTAAGAGACATTGAGAGAGAGAGAGAGAGAGAGAGAGAGAGAGTATGTGTAAAGAGTGGGTTGGAGAGAGA